>NC_071983.1:18618869-18657036 GCF_026283585.1 Hylaeus volcanicus | reverse complement strand
TCGCTCGCGCCTCGTTTCATCGTTTATTTTAAATATACAGTAGCGGACAAAAGTTTAAGACGATGATGTGTAAACCGGATTACAAACATTTTATACGCATATTGTTCTTCTATTCGGTTTGCCTCTTTGGAATAACATAGCTATATGTTTGACCTTCGTAACTTCAGATCGTCAGTTATTAAATGCAAACAATGTAGGAGTCACAACAGTCAGTTACCGCTTAGCACTTGTAAACAGTGGTCATTAGTTTAAGACGATCTGTGTAAAACGTGAGTATGCGTACAGTTTTTGAACATTTTGATTCTGGAATGTCAAAATCATTGTTTAGTGTGCCTTTTATAGCTTAGAATTCATTTAGGTAGGAACAGACTATGGGTAAATCAAAGAATTTACTTGAAAACGAAAGGGAACAAATCGTAAGGTTGCGAAAGCAAAATAAAACCTTCACCGAAATAGCCGAAATAGTGAACAAGTCAGAAACGGCTTGTAAGCAAGCTTAGTATAAATTTTTAAAGACAGGTGTAGAGATATTGTAATATAATACCGACGTATCTGTGTCTATAATACCGACCTATGAGGTGTCGTCACTCGTTTGTTTAACGTTTTCCGTGTACGAGCATGCGGTGAACGACTACCCAGTGCGAATCAGTGCGAATTCGGACGCCACCTCGGTAATATGCGTTTATAATAAAATATAATAAAGTATTATATGTACCCAGTGCAGTGTAGTTTATTCTGCGTTCTGCAACAACGGGCATGTATTGCGATCAACCGAAAAGCGGAAGACCACGGAAAACAACCCCGAAAATGGATCGCCGGATTCATCGAATGAGCGAGAAGGATCGTTTTCGTAGTGCAAATAATATTGCTGCCAAAAGAAACCACTGCTGAGTTCTAGGAATCAAAAAAGACGACTTGCATTTGCTAAAGCTCATCAGCATTGGACAAGTGAAGATTGGCAAAAGGTATTATTTTCAGATAAATCGAAATTCAATCGCGTCTGTTCTGATGGGATACGGTACGTTAGACGTCGAATTGGCGAAAGTTTGAAAACACGGTGCGTTTAAAAAACTCTTAAACATGGTGATGGAAACGTTGTGGTGTGGGCGTGTTTTTCTCGAAGCGGTCCTGGTCCGATATGTCGTATCAATGGAATTATGGACCGTTTTCAGTATATGGACATACTCAAGAACACAATGTTGCCTTTTGCACGCAACAATATGAGTGATGATTTTATTTTTCAAATTATAATGATCCGAAGCACACGGCTCGACTTGTGAAACAGTTTTTTCAAGAAAAAAATATTACCGTGCTGCCATGCCGGTCGCAATCACCAGACATTAATCCAATCGAAAACTTGTGGAGCATCATGAAAAAGACAGTACAAGGCCATAAACCGAAAAATTTAAATGAACTTTACTCTACAATTGAAACAGCTTGGAGTAATATTACGGTAGATCAATGTAAAAAATTAATAGATTCTATGCCAAGAAGATGTGCCGAAGTGATAAGAAATAACGGATATTAGACAAAACATTTAGTTTAAACAAAAATTGTGGATATTTTTTTACCAAAAATTATTATTTTTTGTGTAATCTTAAACTTTTGACTGACGAAATATTATACAAACTTCATTCCTTTTTTTCTAACTTCGCTACTGAGCAAAATATCATAATGAAATTTTTGTTGTAAGTGTATAAATAAATGTCTAATTACTTAATACTAAAAGTAGAACACTGTATTTATATCTTTTACGGACAGTAAATCAATCATTTATTTTTTCCATTTCGTCTTAATGTTTTGTCCGCTACTGTAAGTGATATACAACAGTGTTTGGGAAGAAGCACATTGGCGAATTTCTCCCAAACATTAACCAGTTATTTTTTTTTCCAAAAATTGTTTTATTTATAGCGCAGTTCGAATTGCTTTAGGGCTAAACTTTTACGCCAATAAACAAAAAATCGATTTTCTGACAAATTTACAATGGTGTTACCCTTTAATGCTTACCGTGATCTATGGAATCAAAGCACGTTTTTTACTCTTTTTACTTGTAACGTAATAAGCTTGGGTAAGGGACGCATATTCGTAGTATCATAAAGACAAGTGTCGTGCAATTTTTCCAAATTTTTTGCCGAAAAAAAGAAACAGTTTTGGGTTCGAACCATTGAAATACCAAAATAATATTTTTATGCTTAATTTATCTTAATTTTAATACTTACTATCCTGAATTTTGTTTACATTTTTTTTCCTCTTCTGACAGGATTCGATAAAGGCATTTACTTTGTAAAATCGATTCGGTTGTAATGACACGTTCATGTAAAAGTTAAATTAATTAAGCTACAGGATTAGAACGAATTATTATTTACTTCACTTTGAATAGATGGAATCAATTCGACTCAAGTTTCCAAAATACTCCCTTTAACTCTGACAATATATTCTATTTACTTATATGGGAGTAAGCAAACTGTTTGTCTCGATTGATGAAATTAGAGACTGAATAATATACGCTGGATGTTTCGATCCTTCCGAATCGACAGCTGCCATGTCAAAATTATAAATAAGTATTTACCATGCCACTTTCCATGCCACTGGATTGACAACTCTCCATTCAAAGTTCCAGTTGTTAATCCAAGCCGCAGTGTACGACGCAGACGTTTAAATCACAATAATTTTAGAAACCAGTATCCGAAACGGCTGTCATTTTGACGTGTAATATTTTTGTTTACACATTTAAAAAAAAAAACGATCTCTTCTAAAATAAAAATAAAAATAAAATTATGTTTAATATTAGTCACTTCCATAATATACAAATTTGTGTCGAGTCATATTTTTACACATTTTAGACAGAAAAATATCTGTGAAGAATACGGGAAAGGAGAACGAAACTATTGCCCCGATACGATAGCTACAAGTACACCGGCCGTCAAAAAAAATTACTAAATATATAGATTTGTTTCAAATTAAGGGATTTTAATACCTGCGACATTCACTTAGTAAAAAAGACAAAAGCGGGAAAAGAGGAATTATTAGATATAAAATATTTCCGACTTGAAAACATTTTTATAAAAAATCATTTAATTCGTTAATGAAATATTAGCAAATGGAAAGTTATTGTTTTTTGACGGATTATGACGGGTAAAACTCGGACTGTAAACCATTAGACTCAGCGCCCCCCCCCCCCCCCCCACGCCACCCCCGCCCACGCCTTAATCCATACTTAGCAATATATTAATTTATCCGTAAGATTGCCGGAAAATTTCATGTATACCTGTGTCTGATGGTGAATAGTGTATCGAAACGTATTAATTAATGCAGATCAATGATATAATAACAGTATAAACAGCAATTTAACATGTCATTGACTTACCAAAAATGCCTTGGATCCTAATAATAATTATACACGTATACATATTTATATTATACGTATAAATCTTATATACAATAAAATAAATCTATTTACAACTAAATATCTCGCAATATATTTTCTTTCTATTCGTTCTATAACCTTATTATACAGGAACCTGTAACGCTATGAAATTATCGGTCCATTACTAAGGCTGATTGCACATTAAATAGGTACGTATTCATGCGGCTCCGTGCATGCGAGTCTATACTCTATACACAAACGATCTCAACTGTAAAGTTGACATGGAACCCTGCACATTAGCTACATGCATGTACACAAACACATGAACTCTTCATGTAAAATGCACAAACAATTACAACTTTATAATTTAGATTTGAATTGTATTATTGTATTATTAATTGTATTAGTGTATTATTGCGACCTATGATATGATCTCATCTGTTTGAGAAGCTGATGTAAACGCAGTAAGAAGAAGACAGTTCGTCTTAAGGAAATAAAAACAAATAGCGAAAGTTACAGTGACTGACTCGATCAATGTAATGGACGTGTATGTACGTGATGCTATTCTTCCAAAGTATACATTCGCACTTGCAAACGCACCCAAGATACGCTTAACTTTAGTATTTAATTAAAGAAAACGTCAAAAAGAATAAGACAAAATACGATAGAAATAATCTGCACGCTGATATTCATTTTCAGACTCATACGCCCGTACATGTAAACGCATAAACACGTATTCAATGTGCCGTCAGTCTAACACTTTGGTTACGCAAAAATATAGATGCAATATTCGCCACTTAGTCAGGAATTTGTTCAATTTACATATACGCGTCTATTATCACCGAACTTCGCCGTATCGTCAAAAAATGATTTTCCTTGTATTTATCTCTACGTATCTATAAACAAATGTACAGTAATTACAATGAAAGTTATCGATAAATATAAATCCATAAATACTACAAATAGGCAGATTATGTTATACTAATTTGAATCACCATAATGTCAGAGACAATACACTCGCAATGCAACGGTAGACTAAAGTTGATGTTCACGGCGTTACAAAAATTTATACCAACTTGGAACGAAAACTGTACGACGCGTGATTCGTAAATGTAACTCGAAAAATTAACCTGATTGATGACTGTAACACATAAGTATACAAGCTAAGCTCATCGAGATTTCGATTACGACGATTACCATACCATATAATGGAACGATGGAGTATTCTCGTGCATGCACGTCAAAATCCACACTTCAAATTGTCAACTGTGGACACGGCTCGTACATTAGTACGGATATTGTTTCTAGAACTCTGCTACATGACACGGTAAATTTATCGTAATTTAAATCTTAACAAGCTCAGCTTGGGCATTTCTGTTTTAACATATATTTGTTGCCGTATTGGTTGTGACATTGTTGCATTCAAGTAAAACATTTATACGCGTTAGCACTTATAGGAATAAGACTACCGCTACGATCGGTAACAGAAAAAAGGCACAAAGTAACAAATGCACCTACCAGCGAACACTGGTAAACACAGTTTTGTTCAATTCAACACAATAATCGAATTACATAACCTACTTCCCAGTTTGGCGCACCAATGGAGGACATACTAAGAATGTCCATGAAAGTAAACGAATGTCCTCAAACGATTCTCGATAAGCGTTTGGATAGTCGATCTTCACGATAACAGTATAATACACACACATACTTAATAGAGTATACGTACATATGTATGTGCGACTTTGTTAGAGAAGCTAAAGAAAACGCTTATCTAACATTTTTATGTAAAGGTTACCCAACTATACAATTTAGTTAAGCATTACCCAAGATTTTTCTTAAGATTCAAGAAATCTGAGCCATAGACCGATTAGCCATTATGCTCTTTTTCACAGGCTCGTGTCTTACTGAACGGTGCCCAACAAAATTGTTAAATTGCATTGGTCGGTATGCAAATCGCTCTAATTTTTTAGGTTTTAACAAAGGTATTTTTAAAAATGATTGCAAATAACAAATATATAAAGAAATCAAGAAATTATAAGGGGTAACGATTATTATCGCTGAACCGATTTTCTTCAAATTAATAATTCTTCGAATTAAGTCTTGTGATGAATATATAAAGCTTTAAATTTAAAGTGTTTCCGAAATCCATTCTGGCGTTTAGACGCAATCGTTGTGCTAGCGGACTAAATCAAGGCGCTCGTAGATTTCAACACTCTTTTAAAATTGCAGATTAGACAATATCGTCTTATTATACATATATAATCTCTATAAGGATAATGATGTACAACGGCATCCTTCTCTGCAAATTTTCAAAGCGTAATGAAATCTACGGACGTTGCAGGCCACATTCTTTTCGTGCGTGAACAATGCATATTGTATATGCATGTATGCTTATTAATATTATCGCGTCAAAACAACTCAATGTATTCTAATGTAACGTTGTACATGAGAAATATATTTTCATAACAAAAACAAATACAATTTTGAGCTTATGCCGTCCATAAATAACGAATAGTTGTCTCTTGTATGACGTCTTTTTAAGCGCGTTACTGCTGTTTTTTATTTAAATATAAATAAGTTGCGATGCAGTTGAAATAAACAAGAGAAATACTCTTAACGATTGCATTGAGATGATTGTTTCATTTTTTTGTACTATTCTTAAAGCAACGCCATAATTTCTAGTCGAGTATCTTTACATTTGATCGATGTACTTGGAAATAATTATATCCTGGTCGGCTGAAGATTCGTGTGCACGCGTTGATGTTAGAATTAGCCTCTTATTATAAATTGTATCGAATAAAAGACCGCAATCGCAGATGTATCGATAAATTCTAAACTTACACGTACACATGTAACATACATGCAATAATTCTCTGTGGCGGAAGCGCAATATATCTGATACACCGACATTACCTTTCTCACTCGGAAATCACAGTTGAACATTGGTTTTTCAACGTTATCCGTGGCACACGTTTGTTTCATTTTACAATACATATTAAGTGGTATGGTATGTTGGACGTAGTACGCCAACTACAATGCTTCAGTTTATACGTCGCGGAACAATTAGAAGCACGTAAGCGCAATCGAGTCTAAATTGTTGTGAAAATTACAAATCGAAGGTGGTAAACATTGTAAAATTTGAACAACAATCCAAAAATAATGGGTATACAAAGACGATACGTATTAATAACATTGAGCATTGCGCAATAACCTAAGGTCACGATACAAAAGAGCCCGTGAAATATACACTACGATAATTAATAATTGTGTATTACACGTTAGACAAAATTTTTGTTTGAGACAACCGTTTGCTCCAGATTTGCTCCTACTTACTATACACACCGTTATACTGGCGAAAGAATCACAGTTAAATATTTGATACGCTAATGTTTGCAGGTTAGTTCAAGAGTTTTTTCCAAAGATTCGATATATTGGAAATATAAAGAATTAGCGCAACAAAGATATAAACACTTCTACAAAGTCATAAAATGAGCGCTGTGAATTTTGTCATTGATATAATAATTTGTAGGTATACAATTGCATTAGAAGATATATCGAATCGATGAGATGTCTTGGTAAAGTAATTTGACGAAACGAAAAAAGTTGCAAGACCGTAGATTTAGGTATATTATCGTTACCGCGAACAACATCGAGGAACCAATTTCATCTTTAAATGAAATTACGCGATTTTTCTTAACGATAATACACTTGTTTACGTTTGAATTCCGTATTTTCGGTCGATCGGTCACTCGCTCGCGTTTTAAACTTATCTATCAAACACTTTATATTTCGTACTTCATCCTTCACGCTTCATACTTCACACATAGATCACAGTTAAACAGTTGATACTTTCGTACACGCCCGCGTCCAAGGGAATAAGGTTCGAGAAGTTACTGAGGCATACCGGACGCGGCCCCAAGACGAGAACTTCCGTATAGCGAATATGGAGAGAAATACGGTGACAGACCCGCAAGACTATGCGGATGCGGCGGTGGAAGGGGTAAACCTAACGGTGATAGGGACGGTGGAAATAATAGGGAACTTTTTCCATATGGGTGATAACGCGCAGTTGCAAACGGACTCAAAGGAGGCGTAGGATAAGTTCTAGAAAATAACAGATGCGTTGGTGGTAATCCAATGGAAGGCGACAACAGAGACATCGTGGCCACCGAAGAATCCGTGGTTCCACTGGCCGACACGCTCGTGTGACTCCTCAGATGCTGTAACAACTCGTCCGACGTGGAAAACCTTTTGCCGCAGTAGGCGGTGTCACTGGCGATCCAATTGCAAATGTAGGGAAGTTGCGAGGTCGCAGCCATGGTAGCCAACTGTGCGTGAGCGTAAGCGGCAACACCCAATGTTCCGTAAGGCGTATCGGACTTGTGATCGCACTGAGTACAACCAGCAGGACAGGAACCGGATGTGCTACCACTGCTAGAAGTTAGTTTTCCATTGGCGACTGCCGCACTCGCAGAGCTAACGAATAGATGAGAATTTAGTTGACAACCGTTGCAGTATGGATCCCGGCATAAGGGCATTAGCGCGTCGGGGCATATAGCAGTCTTTAATCTAGCGTAACTCAAATATGGGTTTCCAGTTACTAAACCATTTTTTAACGCTGCATGGTGCTGAGACACTAAAGAACTGGCCATTGCGTCGACAGGTGATTGCAGGTTATAGGCTAGATAGCCGGAACTCGAAGATGATAAACTGACTCCTGGCTTGAAAATTCCCAACGGAAGATCCTTGACGAACGGATCTGTCATAGCTAGAACACTGCTGGAGGTAACGGCTGCGGTTGGTTGCGACGAATTTGACGACTCGAGTTGAGTCAACGACATCCTCGCAACAGGTGATTCTCGAGTAATATCGCTGTTCGGTGTCGCAGTTTTCCGACCTTGCGGCGTTACTGCTTGAACAGATGAGGCGCTGTGATTGCTCGAGCATCGCTTACTACTGCTACCAGGTGTCCTGGATCGACCAGACACCGAATGACTAGAGGATGAACGTTGCTCGTCTGGACTTGGTGCTTTCTCAGAATCCAAACACGACTCGTATGGTTTAAAATTGGTCTTGTTAGAGTCTGCGGACGTTGCAGTTGGTGCGATTGCTGGCGACGACTTTTCACGCGACTGATCCGCAGATTTCAACGGCTTGTCCAACGAGCCTAGGAGAGATTTATTGGACGGCATGTCTGCTCCTATTTGATTGCAAGCCTGAGCGAGGAGTGCGAGCGGGCTTTTTTTCGCATCCAACTGAAATGAAAATAAATGCTTGAGAAAAAGATTCAAAGTTAAACATTTTAATTGAAAAAAGTTTCTTTTTGAACTATGATAACAAATACCGTAATCACGGTAACCCATTTTATCGCCCGTTTATATTTCGATATAACCCCAAATAATCACTTATACCTAGAGTTAACGTAGTAATTATTAAATTAATTATTATATTTGTCTCGTTAGTTTCCCATGAACTGAGTCCAGATCACACAATTATATTTACATTATCTATATTTTTAATTTTTATATTTTATCATCTAATTGTTTGATAAAAATTATTATTTTTTATTTATTACTGGCATTACAAACAACGGAATAATTTGTAGTTATCTCTCGGTAATAATCTTAATAACAGAAAATTAAAATTTGGATGTCATTCTCAAGACCGCGTCCGGTCATGTGCTTCAGCGGCTCTCAGCATGCGGCAGTCTGCTTCCGAAATTCTAACGCCATACAACGTCGTACGATGTAAGGCGCATAGACAAGATTAGGTGCATGGAATGCATCTTCATTATCACAGTACTCCAGTTACCTTTGGGTGAATCGGCTCACAGCGGAGGTCACTTAAGGGGGAAGACACGAGTAATGCAGCGAGGTAACATTACCGGCAAAAATGGGCCTAAAAAGGGGTTCGAGATTTTTTGCTTTTCGTCCTTATATTAGCATATTTTGGGTTGAATGAGGGCTCATTCGAAAGAGAAGGTCCAACGAAGGGTGCTCTGGTCATGGTTGAACGAGATTGTGTTGATATTTCATAATATGAGCGTCCAAAGTCGAACAAAAGTTGAGCAAAACACATCCGGAGAATCGAAGTATTTTTAGGTAACTAAACGGATTTTGTGACTCAAATGATGACCAGAGCACTAGGGTGCGGCTTATTTTTTCAAAGTGAATATTTTTTTTGAGTTCGTGGGCTCAAAATAATCGTTTTGGTGAGAAAAAATTATTAAAAATTGTCTCCGCCCCGTACGACTACCCCCGGTCGAGCCTAAGGAGTTTAATGTCACTGAAATTTTGTTTTCGATTTTCGTCGGGGAAAAATGCGTTCCTTACAAAATGGATCATTCTACGGCTCCATAGGAGCGAAATTTTAAACCATTTTGCCGTATCTTCACTCCTCCGTGATGAAACACCGACTGAAAGTCGCGCGGACTACCGTTCGACACCACGCTGGCGCGGGCGCTGTCCTCGAGTCCGTCCGGGGTCCAAGTGTTAGCCCGTGCGTCTTTAACGTCTATTGTGCCCCCACTTTCCCTTTCAAACCGATCCTATGTTGTGTCGTGATTATATTGCAGCGAGGAATATACATGACCACTGTAAAGGTAAGTAACACAATATTTATTTGCCATACTTAGTAACAAGGGTTTCTTTTTTGACATTTGGCAAAGACTTCCTGTGGGCTTGGACATTAATTAACAACTCTTGGTACGACTTTTCATCTTTCGTGAGTCCTTTGTTGAAATCTGACATTAATTTCACAGCCCTTTCAGCGTGATCATTTATAACTCTGAGATTTCTGACAATGTCCCTCCCTCTGTGATAATCAAGCCTAGATGCCCAATCCGAGACTGAAGTACTGAAAAACTCCGCCTGGATTTCCAGAATTTCAAAGAACTTCTTGGTGTTTGCTGTAACTAAATCGACTATTTTCATGTTTTTTACGTCTCTCATTTGAATGATTCGCTTCTTTTCAGACTGTTCTAAGTTTTGAGCATTCATGATCATAGCCTGGATTATTTTCTCCCTCTCACCTTCTTTCAATCGTTCGTCAAACACCGAAAAGCCTAAGTTAATTTCACTGACATACCATAGATGGTACGCGAAGCGATTTTGAGCTACCAATGCTATGGGTTTGTTAACCTTCTCATATTCCACTAATTTCTTTAAAAGTTTCAAGTTGTTGAGAGGGGCTTCAATGGATAGAGGCGCCGCGAACCAGGCTTGAATATACACCCGCACAACAAAAATAGCGATATCGAATAATCTCCTAGCTTCTTTCTCACTTATCACCTTCCGAGCCACAAGCTGCGTGCGAAACAGGACCATCTTCAGGCAGTAGATAGCCTTTGCCATCCAACGCGCACTGTGCACAGGCCCTGGTCGACGAAACCGCACGCCTCGAGGAGGCGTTCCACCTAAGAAGATAATACTTAGTTCCAGAAGTTCCAAGTAGTCGTCGCGTGGTTGACCTGCCTGCAGAAGGAAAGAGGTAAGCTAAAATATGGAATGAATATATTGGCTATACATTAAAGCAGAAAAATTGCTCACTTCAATTTCATTGAGAACGAACTTGATCAAACTCTCAGCACAAGTGGACAGAGCACTGCGCGATTCTTTCAACGTAGCACACACAGAAAATTTCGCGTGATCCAATGATTTCCAATCATTTGAAAATTTCTTGAAGATCTGAGTGTCAGGTCCAGTAGAGCTCCCATTAGCGAGTGAAAAACATCAACTAAAACTCGTTCAAACACATGGTGACGGCAGGGTAGCCACAGAAGTTGTTTCTCTAACTCAGCCTCTATGAATGTCGCACGCACCATCCGTTGTGCCTGAAACGTCGAAAGAATTATGAATTAAAATATTTTAATTATTTACCTTTCAACGTATTGCACAACTTTATACTTGGAATCCACCTGAGTTTGTATTCGTTGTGTCAAAAGACATGGCTTTGACCTCGTCAACTATTCCCCAGTTTCGGAGTGAACCTACAACCGCATTAGCGATTTCCTTTGCCGTACCATTTTTTATAACGAAGCCGCCAAGGAGTTGCACGGTTGAATTGCCGGTTACAATGATCGCCTGCCTATCTTGCTTTTCATTTTTGTCCGTTAAATGGGGAACTATTTTCCCATCCCAATGCACAGTCAAGACTGAGTCAGACTGGAAAGTATGTATGACTTTCCTTGCAGCTTACTTGCGCAAACCTTTCCTCTTTGTTCTTAGCGTTTTTTCATTCATGTTTGTTTGTTTGACAGGGATGCCGATCGTTGACACGATGGCTGAGAGCAGCTTGGCTGCCTTCCGGTTGTTAACTTCTCCAGCATCTAGTATATCCACTACGTTCGAACTGACGACGTCCATACATCTGCGCTTTCGCTTTGGACTATCATACGACGACGCTTCGAATGACGTGTCGTCAGTCGTAGTAGAGCTGGACAAGACAGGCTTTTCCTCTGTAAAGGAATTCAATATTAAATAAATTGAAGCTTAAGTGTAATGCGCAGTGCGCAACGATGGGCATGAAGAGAGGACGGAGACGGACACTTCACTAGTATGGAAATCATTCTTACTTTCTAGTTCTTCCTTTTTCATTTCTTTCTCGCTCCGTTCCTTCATCTGCTGTTCCTTTAATTGTCGCTTCTTTTCCTTTTCTAACCTCAAAACTTCTTGCCTTTTTAACTTCAGATCTATTCCGCCAATTGTTCCAACCCTCGGACCATGCTAATCAATGTAAAGGAGCCTCTCTTCCTCCCATCTTGCCTTGTCTTTGCTGTCTTTTGCATTTTGTTTATTCATGGCCATTACATGTACAGCATCCTTCTTGCCCAGATCAAATAAACAGTCCAGACGAACCCTGAACAACTTTTTGAGCTCCTCACATTTGGCAGCACTCTTTGGGTTATTCTTATTTTTTTGATAGGAACGCCAAAGCTCGTACAAGTTCTTGATATCCTCGACGACACGAATGCATTGCTTGTATGGTATTTTTGTTGTATTCCAAATGGCTAGCACTTCCTTCCCAGTGACCCAGGCCGACTCACGTTTTCTACGAAATTTGCGTAAATGGTGGAAAAATACGCGCAGCACGTCTCGGACAAGAGGTAGCTTTTTTGGACAGAGCTTCTCTAGCTCTGTTCCTACCTCTTCAATTACTCCACTGCTTCTCCGATTCATAACGATCACCGTAAACTTAACCTCTCACATGAGGGGAATACTTGGAGCACTAACTTTTGTTGCCAATTGACGATCGCATGTCGCGTATACGTCGGCGTCGTAGGCGTGTGGCAGCGCCCAGGCGGACTTGACGCGGCGTCGAACGCTAGTCCGCGCGACTTCCAGCCGCCAATTCATCACGAAGAAGTCGAGATACGGCAAAATGGTTTAAAGTTTTACTCCTGTGGAGCCGTAGAATGGTCCGTTTTGTAAGGAACGCTTTTTTCCCCGGCGAAAATCGAAAAAAAGATTTCCGTGCAATTAAATCCCTTAGCCCTGGCCGGGGGTGGTCGTATGGGGCAGAGACAATTTTTAATAATTTTTTCTCACCAAAACGATTATTTTGATCCCACGAACTCAAAAAAATATTCACTTTGAAAAAATAAGCCGCACATTACCAGAGCACCCTTCGTTGGACCTTCCTCTTTCGAATGAGCCCTCATTCAACCCAAAATATGCTAACATAAGAACGAAAAGCGAAAAATCGTGAAAACATTCCCAAAGACGAGTTCCGCCATTTTGACGACAATACAGAGCAAGTCACGTACCAAATTTAGTTCAGGAAATCGCTATGAGATGGCGCTTACTGAGGACGACTGCTAACGTGAATATCGATACATTGCGACGTTGTCATTCTGGCATAACAGCGTCTATCCTGTCCCTACCCTGCGCTGTTGCCATTTTACTGAAGTTGAAATATTCTTACATGTGCCGACGTCGACAGAGTATAGGAATAGGAACAGACAGCGAAAAAAGAGGAACATTTACAAGCCTAGTATCATAACCAACTGTCATAACAATATCGTGTTTGGTCTCATTTTAATCAGGAAAACCTCACCAATATGTTAGTGAAATTTATGAAATTTATGAAATTTATAAAAAAAAGTAATAATAAAAAAAGTTAGTTTGTCGCATATTGTCTCACAGATTAGAAGGCATTCACATTTTTTACGATCACCTCGAATCTCACAAGGAATATTTTTTAGGTATCCACCACCGATTGTTTTGATTTTTGGATACGTTGTAAAGGAGCGAAAAATAAAATATTCAGCTGCAATAGACTATCTCCGAAACTATCATAGATAGAAGACAACTTTTCAAGAAAAAGTTTCATGGTTTTCTATCTGGATATAAAATCTAACCCTACATTTTGTAAAAAAAATAATTTGTTTATAACATTATTTTAAAAGTAATCACAGTTTATATAATAACTAAGAAGAACATACATTTTTTCCTAAATCTATTAATGTATCCTATACTGTGTGTGCCTCTTATATTTTTGCGCATTAATATTATACGTACACCTTCGCTCATAAATATGTGGACACGTACTACTTTCAATGAATAATTACTATACATCGTAAATTATTACTATACAACTTTGTGTCTTGGATGTGCATTTAACAATATTTAATTATATTAAATGTTTTGACTGTCATATTTAATTGTATAGTGGAACTATGGGTTCGTTTAGATAGAAAACTTCAGAAAGAATGTTCAATTTATCAAATACATTCATGGCGAAATACCCTAACGATCAAAACTTAGCAGACAAATTTTTAAACGGTCCAAAAACATGGAAGTTTTTAACCAATTGGAATTAAACTTCGTGAGGAGTAGTTTTCTAGTGTCCTCTGAGCGTATGTAAAGTTACATGGACGATGGTTGATGCGAAGGGGTTATTTCATTCCCCTAAAGGGGAGAGTGAAGAAAAACGCCTGTTTGAAACAGGCCAGGGATGACGGAAGGGGTTGAAAAAATCAAAAAACCTTTGGGGCGACTCTCCTTGATGCCCTCTACAAAATGCACCCCTTGAAATCCCTCTCGGACAAACCCACCCACCACAACCTCCCACCCCCTCTAAAATCCACAATTTTTGGACGACGTTCTCGATTTTGAACTCAATGCATCTCTGGACTCCCCTGATCCAGAAAATACCATCACCTATACCGTGCTCCCCATAGGCGCCCTACGGGGGGGCACGGTGACGGACGGCGTGGAAAGTTTTAACCTTCTTCGTAAAAAAACACTTCCGCGCATCGAAGGGCGATAAAATTCACTATGTTTGTTCTCGATACGTTAAGGATGAATGCCGAAAAGGTCCCGTGTCGAAAACTGCCCCTGGAGCTGAAGGGAGGGGGGGCACAGGTAGGGGTGGTCCACCCCTAAGTGTAAGGATTGGAACGTTATTTCGTTGCATGGATCACATGTCCAACAGTCCAGGCCATCGGGCTGACACAGTTTTGATGTCTTTTTCCCGCGTGAATGGCAATAAAATACGAAAATGTCGTTTTTTTGGAAAACCCACCCCCAACTTCAGGCCCATCTGCAGGGTGAATGAGCAACCCCACGTCAACAACGTTCATGGTAACAGATGCGCGAATGCTTTATTAACAGGTCCCCAAAGATTCAGATTTTTTCAATCACGTTTTCGTTGTCAAATCGGAGCAAATTTGAAAGAGTAGTAAATGGTCCGAACGAAGCCGGCATTAAAGAGCGACCGGCAGCCAGCCAACCCATCGTACCCCGCGTTTCTCGCGTAGTGGCATGGCGCTGCGCTCTTACCGTGCAAAGTGTATTTTCTTGCGACCAATTGATTGATTAGTAAAAAAAAGAAATTTACAAAGATGATCGACAAAAATTTTGATTGCTATCAATTTCTCATTAAACTTTGACGAATGAACGAACAAATTGATTGATTAGTAAAAAAAAGAAATTTACAAAGATAATCGACAAAAATATTAATTGCTATTAATTTCTTATTGAACTTTGACGAAGGAATGGTTATGTATAGTTATGTATAGTTATGTTTAGTTTAGGTAAGTTTAATTATGTATAGTTCTGCATAGTTTTTTTTACATTTAAGACTATACATATTTGTATACATATGTATTTTGCTTATTAAAGACTACGGATTTATACACTTTGTTTCGCATTTAATAAAAAAAAGTTTAATACCATTCAATTTGTTCGTTCCTTCGTCAAAGTTTCGGCCACGTTTCGACCCCTACGCCTGAGGGTGGACCACCCCTAACTTTGGGCCACCCCTGTTCAGCTCCAGGGGTAGTTTACGAAACGGGACCTTTTCGGCATTGATCCTTAGTATACCGACAACAAACCTGGTGAATTTCATCACCCTCTGGTGTGTGGAAGTGCCCTTTCA
Source organism: Hylaeus volcanicus (assembly GCF_026283585.1). Lineage (NCBI taxonomy): Eukaryota > Metazoa > Arthropoda > Insecta > Hymenoptera > Colletidae > Hylaeus > Hylaeus volcanicus. Next base: position 18,641,288 of record NC_071983.1, on the reverse strand, counting down.
CGGAGGGGGTTGGAAAGTAGTGACCTATTCCGACCCCCAAAGGGTGGCTATGGGGTGTACGGCGTGGACTTTGACATTTTCTGGATCAGAGAAATCCAAAGAATCCATTGAGTCCAAAATCAAGATCGTCGTCCAAAAATTGTGGATTTTAGAGGGAGTGGGGTGTTATGGGGGATGGGTTAGTCCGAGAGGGATTTCAATGGGTGCATTTTGTAGAGAACATTAAGGAGAGTTACCCCAAAGGTTTTTTTTATTTTTTCACCCCCCTCCGTCACTCCTGGACCCTTCCGAAGTGCCGTTTTTTTGCACTACCCCGTTTAGGAGGGTGAATTAACCCCTTCTCATCAACCCTCGTCAATGCAACTTTGCACACACCCAGAGGACACTTCAAAAGTAAGCCTCACGAAGTTTCTCGAAGATCGGTTGAAAACTCTCATGTTTATGACGTTTTGAAAGAGTATCTCGAATTTTTTGACGTTCAGTGTATATTCGCTAATACAACATAAACATGTCGAAAGTTAAATATTATAATTGATATTAATACATTTGCAACTGTTATTAGATATTTAGTGTCCACATACTTCTGAGCGGGGGTGTATTGTATACATCATGCACGGTCATTATCTTTGTTGCAGCTATTGCTTTTCGCAAACAACATACATATATAACCAGGTATATGTATACATCAATAGATTCACACAAAAAATATGCTCGTTTTTGTTATATAAACTGTGATTACTTTTAAAATAATGTTATAAACTAATTCTTTATTATAAACAAATTATTTTGTTTACAAAATTTAGAGCCAAATTTTATATGCAGATAGGAAACCATGAAAGTTTTTTTTAAAAGTTTTCTTCTATCTATGATAGTTCCGAAGATAGCCTATTGCAGCTGAAACTTTAGGGGGTCGTTTCACCCCCTAAATATGAAAACGGGACAAAATAGAAAAATAGATTGTTAGACGTCGAGCGACGTCGAGGCGCCCTACGGGGCCATGCTTGACAACCCTGGCCTTCGTCTGTCGTCACCCTCACCCCGAACGAGGTGAAAGGACGACGACGTCGAGGCAACGGACAGGCCCGTTGCCGAAAAGGCCCTTAGTTGAATTTTAGAAACGCAAAGCGAAGCACAGCAATAAAGTCGTATCTAATATACTTTTGTGTTTTCTCGTGTTATGATTGATTTACCCAACAAGGTAACAACAATTGAAGGTAGACACCTAAAAAACGTTCCTTATCAGTCTCTCATTCTTCTTCATCAAACTGTCTTTTTCTACTTTATCGACGCTCCGAAACTCTGAATGGATTCGAAGCTGGTCGGACTTGAATATTTGGTTATACGTACAATGTATGCCCAACCGAGGTGTCGAGTCTGTTTACACGCCGAGCGCTAACGTAGAAAGGAACAGACAGTTGAGGAGAGAGAGGTCCAAAGACACAAAGCGAAGAACCGCCACGAATCGGAGAGTCTACAGGGTGGTCCACCTAAGTAAGACCACCTCAATATCTCCTCTAATTGTGGGGGTACAACAAGTATTTTGTGTGCTATTTGAATGATTTGAAAAAACCATTCTATTGCAAAAGATTTCTTTTTTCTAGGGTAATTTTTTTCGGAGTTTACAAGGTTATCGATGTTTTTTTCCGTATAAATGTATAATTTTATTTATCACGTTGTGTAGCTGATGTAAAAATACGTTCAGATATGTACATTACATGACCTTGAAATGACCTTTGAGTTCAATAATTAAATGGAAACGAAAAATTGTTGTCTGTCGAGACTTTACAGACGAAGATGTCGTTCGGGAATCTGTAAAAGTAAATAAACATGTTCACTATCATGAAACCCCATTATGAAATTTGTAATACTTTTTGACGAACCTATTCTTCAAACTGTCATTGTAATAGATGTTCGAAATGATGCCCCTCCACATCGATACATTTTTTGAAACGTAGAATAAGAGACTCTCTGGCCTTTTCCAATGTTGTGGGATTAATTGCAGCACAAGCTGGTATTATTCTGTGTTACGTGCCGACAATTTGATTTTTATTTTTCTTGATTTCGTCGGCAGGAATGTGTTCGAGATGGTTTACCATCCCGAATTTGTTCTAATCGAACACAAACCAGGCCTTTGACGGTAGTTTGTTAAATTCAATAATGAAAAAGAAAACACATTCCCTCCTTGAAATCAACGTCGTCACGCCACCTTCACCCTGCTGGCAACGTCGCGCCGCAGGCAAATCATTGTAAAATATAATAATATGTACGCGTTGCGTCTTGCAAATGTTAGCGTTAATTATTATATCTCTACGCACCGTGGAAAAGGAAAAGCACACAAAGTATTATCGCCACATTCAAATATCTGTTAAACATTTAATACGACGCCGACAGTTACAGATATTGCTTAAAGGAGAAACATGTAAATAACACATCGACATCGAGTTAAGCATTTCTTTTGTCGTTTCTTCATGTCGAACGTTCTGGAAGCTAAACTATACCTTCGAAGACGCCGCGAAACGTTGTCGCTTGGACGAGTTAAACAGCTTAGTGGGCGCGCGACGCGAGACGGGGTATGACCCGTAAACACCGAATTTGCGCGCGTACCGTGTAAGGAAAGATCGAGAACTTTTTCTAATAACGTTCCTTCGATCACGTGTTTCTAGATCCTTTGTCTTGAAACCTTCTAGAACGTTCGACAGAATTTACGTGGGTGAGCGAAGCGCGATCCGAGCTCACTCTTCATCGTACAGTCGCGAAAGCGTGGTATTAGTCCGGGGAAATAAGTTAGAGCAGAGTTGCCGTATCAAAGTAAATTCATTTTGTGAAAAGTGAGCGATAGGAAAAGACTCTTATTCCTCGTTAAAATAATTTTATTTTAATTTATTTAAAGTATTTTAGATTTATATTTTCTTTTTCCTTTCTCTAAATATTAATTTCGCTTTTGATTACGTAAATTATTATTCTTTCACGTGTGTGTGCTTTTCCTCCGACCAGAGCATCATTCGACGAACAACACCCACCAGTCTCAGTATCGTAGCTGAATATCGCAGCAATAAATTACATAACAAAACTTAGTGGTGAGTGTTATCCTTCAATATGATATTGTTATATGTACTTTTGCATAATTGTGACCACTCGGAATTTCAAAAATCATATTGATTTCCGGGAGCTTTCCTAATTGATGTTCACAGGCGGTACCTAACTGATTATTGATTATTGTACATTTATTTCGATAGTTTTATATATATAGTAAAATGTAATATATATATATATAACTATATATACTATATATATATATATAAATGTATATATATATAACTATATATATATATATATATAAAATATAATATACTGTACTATATATATAAATGTAATGTATATATATAGTAAAGTGTAAAGTGACTTGTAAAGTGAGAACGGGAGAACGAAAGATTGTAACTAATTCAAAGAGCAAATTTTTATATTTCGGGCATTATTGTTCGAGCCATTTGTTTAAATTACAAGTATATCATTTTTAACTGTACCATAATCCGAAGTTCTATTCAATTAAACACGATAGCCTTATTTCAGCAGTAAAATTGTCATTGTAATTTGTATTGACCGTTTCAATCCATTCGCATCCTTACATTTCTATCCAGATATCACTCAGAAATTCACATATGAGTCAGGGCCCGTACGGGACTGAAGTGGCAAAGACTTGACCTTCCCGATAGGCAAGTAAAATATATATATAAAATTAAAATTATTTAAGCTGTGACGCAAGAATCTCGTCCCACGTCACATCTGTCTTTCATGTTCTCTGGCGTTGTTGGTTGTTCACAATTAACAACTTCTTTTAAATGTCCCCATAAGAAATAATCCATAGGCGTGAGATCTGGTGATCGCGGTGGCCACGCTACACGTTCAGTACGTCCAATCCAAGAATTTGGAAATTTTGTATCTATTTGTCTTACAAGACGTGTAAAATGGGCCGGACAACCATCGTGCTGATACCACATTCTTCCACGAATGTCTAATGGTACATCATTTCATAGTATCTGTAACTCATCTTGCAAGAATGTTACATACGTTTGTCCATTTTAATGTACCACTTATGAAATAAGGACCAATTATTTAGTTATTCAAGATACCACACCAGACATTTACGGTCCAAGGCCTCTGCCTATCCACTTGTCTTAATCATCGTGGATTTTCCAATCACCAATAATGCATGTTTCTCAAATTAAATTGACCATGATTGGTGAAAGGTGCCTCGTCAGTAAATAACATTCACTCAAAAAACGATTCATCGTTTTCATATTACTGTAAATCCCACTGACAAAAATTCAGGCGATTTTCAAAATCACGTCCATGAAGATCCTGATGGAGGGACATATGATACGGATGAAATTTTTGTTTATGAAGTATTCGTATTATGCTTGTTTTGGAAATATTAGTTTCCCGTCCCAATTGTCGTGTACTAACATGCGGATTTTCGGCAACTTTTTCCATAATAAATCTCGTATTTAATTGGTTTGTAACATTATGGGTTCGCGTACGCTTCTTCGTATTGACACTACCACTTTCAAAAAAATGCTTGACCACCTTTCCATATGTAATACGCGATGGACAGTTGCGTTCAGGAATCATTTTTACCATAAATCAGATTCATATCAATTTTCTCTTGCTTTGAATAACTCATCGCGAGGATAATATCCATAAACTGACGAACTGTTTGAAAAGGATTAGATTTCTGCGGTGTCAGAAGTCATTCATAGTGTAAACGTATTTACTTACTCTTACAGATTCCCGAACGACATCCTCGTCTGTAAAGTCTCGACAAACAACAATTTTTCGTTTCCATTTAATTATTGAACTCAAAGGTCATTTCAAGGTCATGTAATGTACATATCTGAACGTATTTTTACATCAGCTATACGATGTGATAAATAAAATTATACATTTATACGGAAAAAAACATCGATAACCTTGTAAACTCCGAAAAAAATTACTTAATTAAAAAATTACTAATTATTCCTGAGAAAGGAATCTTTTGCAATAGAATGGTTTTTTCAAATCATTCAAATAGCACACAAAATATTTGTTGTACCCCCACAATTAGAGGAGATATTGAGGTGGCCTTACTTAGGTGGACCACCCTGTATATATATCTCACTTTCGCTCGCTAAAAGCGAATTATGTATCTCGCTTTGTTCAGAAATAGCAGAAGATGCCACCTCGTTTTCATCGGTCTCTATGGGTATTACCATTTCTATGCAGAAAAATCTGCTGTAATACCGACCGACCAAATCGGTGAGGTCACGTGCCGTGTCTGCCCCTTCCAGGGGATAGACACGGGTAATGCAGCGAGGTGACATTACCGGCAAAAATGGGCCTAAAAAGGGGTCCGGGATTTTTCGCTTTTCGTCCTTATATTAGCATATTTTGGGCTGAATGAGGGCTCATTCGAAAGAGGAAGGTCCAACGAAGCCCGAATATTCAATACGCATCTTCTAAACATAAATTTCACATTCAAAGAATTCCACTATAGTGGTTTTAAAACTTTTAGGAAAGATCGCTACCATACAAGAGGAGGAGGAATTTTAATACTAATCCGCAACAATCTAGTGTTCGTAGAACTTAATAATCTTAAGAGTCCAGACGATTCCGTTGAATTGCCCGGCGTAAAAATGACTAACGTTAAGCCTACTCTAGAAATCATCGGATGCTACAGAACCCCAGGTACAACTCTTTCTCAACTTAAATGGAATGAAATATTTTACAACATTAACAAAAAACAACACACCATTTTAATGGGCGACTTTAACGCGCATCACAAAAACTGGAATTGTGAAAAAAATGATACTAATGGAGAAAGACTTCTTTACAGTTTTAATAATTCTAACTTGTTTCTTCACAATTCTAAATCTAGTACACACATTCAACCTCACAACAATAGTAAATCGAAACTAGATTTAATTTGTTCTTCCTCCAGCATCGCAGATAAAATCAATGTAAAAGTAAACGACGATACTTGTGGTTCTGATCATTTTCCATTACTTATAGACATTAATTTGGAAAGAGCTTTATTTCATAAAAAATCGTTTAAGTTAAAGTCCTTACGAACTAATTGGCAAAAAGTACATCAAAATTTAGATGAAAATTGTTGGCAATTCGTGTCAAATGAATATGTTCATTCGTCCGCTAGTGAAAAATATTTTATTTTTACGAACATACTATGTACTGCCATTAAGAACAACACTCCGAAAAGAAGAATTGTTAACGAGAAAATACATAAAAACCCTGTACCCTGGTGAGATTCGGAATGTGATAAGGGGAAAAGGCTCAGAAAGGCTGCCCTAAAAAAATGGCAACATACTAAAAGTCTCAACGATTATATAGATCATAAAAAATATGCAGCTCAAGCAACGAAAATGTTTAAAAGGAAAAAAATATTATTTTAAAGAATTTGCGAAAAATATTAATTTTAATACTCATAAAAAATATGTTTGGAATATCAGTAAAATATTAAAGAAGAAATAGACTAAGATAAGACCTTCTCACACATCCGAAAACCACCAAGTAGAAAATAAAATTCATGTAGCCCTAAATAAAATTTGCCCTCCTTGGAGCCCAACGGATCCAAACTGGCGGCCAAAGTGTATCGATAATGAATTTTTAAACTTCCCCTTCGACTTTGTAGAATTTAACACTGCACTCAATAGCAGAAAAAAACACTCATCTCCTGGTATCGACGGAATTGATTATGAAACTCTTCAAGGAATACCAATAAAATATAAATTAATCCTACTAGACATTTACAATGAAATGTATATAACAAAAAATTATCCAGTGGGTTGGAAAAAATCGTACATACATTTCATTAGTAAATCAGATGGGAAGAACGTTAGACCGATCTCTTTGTCGTCATGTATGTGTAAAGTTATGGAAGTGATGTTGAAAAACAAATTACAGTGGTGGGTAGAAAGTAACAACATCCTTCCTACAAGTCAAACAGGCTTTTGAAAAGGACAATCGACTGTTGATAATTTGACTAACCTGACCTTAAATGTGGATGAAGCTTTTAACAATAAGAAAGACGTCTTAGCCGCATTCCTAGATGTAAGCAATGCATTTGACAATGTAAATATCAATATATTACTGCAAAGAATGGCATCTATTGGATGTCCTATTAACTTGATTGAATTTATTAAATTCATAACCTTTGAAAGGTTAATTTACACTGACATAACAGGAAATGAGACTAGGAAAGTTTACAAAGGGGTTCCTCAAGGTGGCGTCCCCAGTCCACTCCTTTATAATATTTATATTTCCAAAATAACCGAAAAACTACCAAAAAGTGTTACAGTCTCACAATTCGCTGACGATGTCGCAGTATACTGCAAGAAAGCTTCTACTGATTCATGTAAAAGACTACTTGAAAAATCGATTACTGTAATCCATGACAACTTATATAATTTAGGACTAGAACTCTCCCCTCAGAAAACCAAATTTATTCATTTCAATAAACGTAATATTCAACCAGGGCATACAGAAATTAAAGTTAGAAATAATACGATTAAGTCATGCAATGCAGCTCGATTTTTAGGTATAGTCTTCGACTACGAGTTGACTTTTAGAAACCAAGTAGACCAAATCTAAAAAAAATGTTTCAGAGCCATGAACATAGTTAAGTTTCTCAGAGGTACATGGTGGGGATCAGATCCTCAAACACTGATAATATTATACAAGAGTTTTGTGCGATCTATTCTGGATTATGTCTGTTTCATATATTTTCCAACACAATCACAACAAATTGAGAAGCTCGAAAAAATACAATACATGGCAATCAGATTAGCCCTTGGATTCAGAATTAGCACGCCAATCAATATCCTTTTAGCAGAATCAAAACTGCATTTAATATGAGAACGCTCAAAATTTTTATGCAATATTTATCTTAACAAAACCTATTCTAATAAAGGTGTTCAAGTTTATGAAACTGTACTTCGTTTGAAAAGAAGGATAGAAAATAAGAACAACAAACGTAAATTCAGCCATCGACTATTACATCGTTGTATCGAAAGCATAGACTGTGAGGATAATCAAATTTATTCGGAAAATCACTACAATATTTACCTTCACGATTACAAAATTATTACTAATAATATTTATACTAACATTGAATTCGGAAATTCACTAAAAGCACTTAGTAATCCTAATATAAAAATTGATGAACCGCTTTCCAAAGAAAATTCCTATGCAATTTACACGGACGGAAGCAAAATTAAGAATTCAATCTCCGTAGGAAGTGCGTGTATTTGCAGCGACCTAGGCAAGAATGTAGTGAGAAGCATAATTAGCAATTCATCAATTTTTACTGCCGAATGTATCGTGCTGAGAGACGCCGTTGACATTGCTCTAAGTGTTCCAAATAGAAACGCTCTAATCTTTACTGACTCCCTAAGCGCGCTGCTCTCCTTAAACAATCTCAAGTTTGATATAAAAACCAATCCGTACATTTTTGAAATAAGAAAAAAAGTTTACCAATTTTCAACATTAACCTCAAACAATAGTCAAGTAAAATTTTATTGGATACCAGCGCATATAGGGATTAAGGGAAACGAAAAGGCAGATGAATTAGCAAAAAGCGCGACGAATACTAATTCATCAAACTCAATTAAAATCCCATACACAGACTTAAGAGAATACGCCAAAGCAACAGCAATAAATAATACCTACGATTTTATCAGTGAAAAAGGTCTATACAAAGGCGTAGAATATTTTAGTAAGTACTTCAGCCGAAAAGCTAATCCCTGGTATACCAATAAAAATCTACCCCGCGAAATCATAACAACGATTAACAGATGCAGATCAGGCCATTATAACCTTGCATTCTCACTGGCTCGAATAGGCTTTACTAGTGATCAGCAATGCCAATGCGGATATGAGCGGCAAGACATAGACCATATTTTATGGCAATGTTCTATATATGATAAACAGCGAAAAAAACTAATAACAGGATTACAGAAATTAAAATACTATCTCCCCATGAGGTCGAGTATCCCTCTCTCAGAACCTACTGTGTCAGTCTGTAACCTCTTGCGTACATATTTCAAAAACTGTAACTTAAAGATTTAATTATCAGCAACAATGTACTCTGTTTTACGCATTATATATTATGGAATATGTAAATATGTATGTATTGTGTAAGTAGCAAAATAATCTCTATAATGAGATTCTAATTGCATTAAATAATTTAAAAAAAAAAAAAAAAAATTCACACTATCTGAATATTTTTTCAACGTTTCTGTTAAAATATTTATGGGAAATAGGAAACATTAATAATGGATTTTTCAGGATATCTAGGTATCATATGTAGGTCCAGAGTGTATACAAAAATTATTGGTCACCACTTTCAGGAGTTATTGTACACATCTGGATCGGTGATGACTTCGAAATTTAAGGTCAAAGTTTTTTTTTAATTTTAAAAAGTTATACTTGAGGAGTAGATAAAAAGCTTCAAAGGAGCCACATGCCGGAGACGAACCGTTGTCGCGTAAAAAATTGTTAGTTTTCCAAATTCTCGATAGCGCGGAGCAACTCTACGGGGCGCCGCTGCGGCGCCGAGGGTCCCGCACCCTAGCTCGTATTCGCATATGCACGGGCGATGGTGAAGTGTGAAATACGAGCTAGAGTGCATATGCCTCCTTAAGGGGGTAGAGACGGCACGTGACCTCTCCGATTCGGCAGATCGGTATTACAGCAGCTACTCTCTGCATAGAAATTGTATTACCATTAGATATGCGGCAGCGGAGGAAAATTAGATGGAGCTGCTTGTTATTGCCTTGTTCTCAACAACATATACTGTATACTTTTTCCTTAAGGGATTCTGAATGCTCAGCGTAGTAAGAGTAGTAGTATTCTGTTTCGCGCTGCGTATTACGTTTGTGTAGTGCGGTCACACTTCACCATCGCGTGTGCATATGCGAATACGAGCTAAGGTGAGGGACCCTCAGCGCCGCTGCGGCGCCCCGTAGAGTTGCTCCGCGCTATCGAGAATTTGGAAAACTTTAACAATTTTTTACGCGACAACGGTTCGTCTCCGGCATGTGGCTCCTTTGAAGCTTTTTATCTACTCCTCGAGTATAACTTTTTAAAATTAAAAGAAAACTTTGACCTTAAATTTCGAGGTCATCACCGATCCAGATGTGTACAATAACTCCTGAAAGTGGTGACCAATAATTTTTATACACTCTGGACACCCTGATTTCATTTGTAAAAATAAAGAAGTTTAATACAAATTACGTTTTGAGTTGATACTAATTGAATATAAAAACTGATACCTACATATCCTGAAAAATCCATTATTAATGTTTCCTATTTTCCATAAATATTTTAACAGAAACGTTGAAAAAATATTGGGATAATGTTAAATTTATGTTTAGAAGATGCGTATTGAATATTCGGGCAATGTTGAGTAAATCTTGAAAATTAAGAGTTTCAAAAAAATTAAATCAAATTGTATATTGTGTTTCATTTATTCATAGATTTTACTTTTATTACTTTATTTCTTGTGATTGGATTCCATTAAAACAAGTTATTTTAATTCTTTTTACCTCGGTGGGAATTTGAATATCAGATGAATATGTATTTTATATTCGAGAAAAAATATATTGTTGTGAATATTAAATAAATATGTATTTCATATTTGGGAAAAAGTATTCCGTTCTAAATATGGAATAGATATTTTTTTTATACTTAAAAAAAAAGTATTTTTTTCTAAATCTAGAATAAACATCATATGTATACTTAAATATTAAAATGAGATTCAATCTCTTTTATTGGATGTATTCAATATTTTGTGCTACTAGGGTATGTGAACCTGACACCCAACTGCCAAAAAATTAACTTTCTTTTTACGGAAAATGATAGGGTTTCGCTTCGATTTTAGTATGAAGTTGTTACAATTTTTTTTCATTTGCCAATTGATGAAACTACAAATAAGACATCGCCTAGTATCCCCCGACTTATTTAATCAAATTTTGTTCATATGTAAAGAAGGGAATGTAGAACAATCTCTGCAAGTGAGAAGGCGCGACTCCCTTTTGTTTTTGAGAAATAAATTTTTAAATATAGCTAAATTTCGAATGACGAGTGTCAACCGTATAAGAGTCGGAGGTATTATAGAAGCAGCGTGACATAGTCGGTAGAGTACCATTTTGCGAAGACGATCTTTTGCGCTGGAAGCGGTTCGATCCCGATAGTATCACTTATTCTTTCTTTTTTTTTTTTACTTTTCCTTCCGTTTGTACCATGTTTTGTTACGGAAACTACGTTTTTATATATTAAGATTATTTTTATACAATATTGAGCAATTTTTATGTTTTTTATCGCATTGAAAAAGAAGTCAGAAAAAAGAAGAAAAAAAAGAAAGAAGTTGTGGAATGTTTGTTTAATATAATAAAATTGTTATTTACAAACTATAATGACGTAAGTTTTTATAAAAGCTTGTAGAAACTCCTTTCACATCCTGACTTCTTTTTCGAAGCGATAAGAAGCATAAAAATTGCACAAAATTGTTTAAAAATAATCTTAATATATAAAAAGGTAGTTTCCATAACAAAACATGATACAATCGGAAGAAAAAGTAAAAAAAAAATAAGTGACTCCTACCGGGATCCAACCGCGTTCAGCGCAAAGCTAGAGTTTCGAAGCGACGACGAAAGTAGAAAAAAACAGTTGGATGAATAAGGAAGGGAGACTGAGAGTCAACGTTGGCAAATGTAAGGACACGGGTTGCTAAGCGCGATTTCGACTTCAGTGAAATGGCAACAGTGTAGAGAGACGCTGTTGTGAGAGTGGCAACATCGCAATTGTATCGAATTCATGTTAGCAGTCGTCCTCAGTAAGCGCCATCTCCTATCGATTGTCTGAACTAAATTTGGTACGTGACTTGCTCTGCATTATCGTCAAAATGTCGGAACTTGTCTTTGGGAATGTTTTCACGATTTTTCGCTTTTTGTTATTATATTAGCATATTTTGGGTTGAATGAGGGCTCATTCAAAGAGCAAGGTCCAACGAAGGGTGCTCTGGTCATCATTTAAGTCACAAAATCCACTTAGTAACCTAAAAATACTTCTATTCTACGGATGTGTTTTGCTCGACTTTTGTTCAACTTTGAATGCTCATATTATTAAATATCAACACACTCTCGTTTAATCATGACCAGAGCACCCTTCGTTGGACCTTCCTCTTTCGAATGAGCCCTCATTCAGCCCAAAATATGGTAATATAAGGACGAAAAGTGAAAAATCCCGAACCCCTTTTTAGAACCATTTTTGCCGGTAATGTCACCTCGCTGCATTACCCGTGTCTATTCCCTTAAGAGAAACTTTACATCAACGCCGCAGAACGGGGTTGTAGGAGCGGAAAATTCTCGAGTATGTGGGTATACCAAACATCCCTCCCACGCAATAATTTATGGTCGAATCTCAAGAAACGTAAGACGCTTGGCGAGTTCGCGCTACCGTAGATGTGTGTCGCGCCGCACCGATCAAACGGTTTTGTATCTATTATAGAATCTATTACACACGTACAAATTGTCACAAACGAAATAAGAATTAGGACAATTTCGCCGCAATATAAACGTGTACACGCTATAAGCTATACGGTTATTATGATGGTATGGTGTTACACGTTGAAATTTTTGCATTGGTTCGCAACTTTAATCGAATATAGCTTATTATCTGTATTGTTATGAATTTCTTCAATTCTGTAGCTATCTAATTTTTCTAAAGCCACTTTAAACATAGCGATATGTAAAAAATTGTGCTCGAACTACCATAATGTGTACTTTCGCTTCACTTAATCCTACAAGATTCGTACGTAACAGTTCTACTGCGGACCTCGTACGATGTAGACGTGTTTACATTGCTCTCCGTGTCGTTACGAGTTTTTGTGATGTTGTGAGTGAGGCGGTTATTAGAAGTTCTCGAAAGTTCCATATTAGCTCCTTCCTAACGAATAATACTCAGTGTTAAGATCCACAAAAGTGATGGCCTCCCTTACCGGAGGCTCCCCCATCACAGTCTTCAAAACCAGATAATTTAACTTCTCTCAACGATATGCAACAACCCAAGAAATTATACGCTACTGCGACACAATCCGACGCATTTCCAACGATCAAGCCATTCTCTTGAATTCGATTGATGAAGTCGCTCTCAACGACTATATCCTAGCAATTGGAAAATTAACTGACCCTGCCAACATTCGTTTCGCCTCAAAAATATCAATGAATAGAGTGTGTATCTATCTATCCAGTACAACCATAGTTGCAAAAATGATTGAGAACAGATGTAAAATCACAGTAGGAAACTCTACTCTGGAGATAAGACCGCTGATATCTAAATTTAAACGTTTAATACTGTCAAACGTTTATCCTATCATTCCCTACTATATTCTAACCAACGAACTGGATAAAATGAACGTACGAATTGGATCAACAATGACTTCCTTAAGAGCAGGTATCACTGAACCCGGTTTTACTCATGTTATGAGTTTCCGTCGACAAATCTATGTCCACCCTGATGACATAAATAAACTTCCACCACACCTCAAAATCAACTATGAAGATACTACTTACTGGATCTACTTATCGACTGATTCTATATCTTGTTTTAACTTTAAACAACATGGACACAGCCAAAAACTGTCCAAAAAACACGATTCAGACAAGCGAAATTGAAATAGAATCACAACCTGAAACAGAAAATACGAAGCTAAACCAAACCTTTCCAATAACAGTTTTTCCACCACTAATTCCTACAGTAACGTGCAAAACTTAGCGGACAAATTTTTAAACGGTTTAAAAATATGGAAGTTTTCAACCGATTGGAATTAAACTCTGTGAGGAGTAGTTTTGTAATGTCCTCTGGCCGTGTGTAAAGTTACATAAGCGAGGGTTGATGGGAAGAGGTTAATTCACCCCCATAAAGGAGAGGGTGTAGAAAAACGCCTCTTTGAAACAGGCCAGGGATGACGGAAGGGGTTGAAAAATTCAAAAAAACCTTTGGGGCGACTCTCCTTGATGCCCTCTACAAAATGAACCCCTTGAAATCCCTCTCGGACAAACCCACCCACCACAACCTCCCACCCCCTCTAAAATCCACAATTTTTGGACGACGTTCTCGATTTTGGACTCAATGCATCTCTGGACTCCCCTGATCCAGAAAATACCATCACCTATACCGTGCTCCCCATAGGCGCCCTACGGGGGGGGGGGGGGGGGTGGAACAGCTTGGAAATTTTTAACCTCCTTCGTAAAAAAACACTTCCACGCATCGAAGGGCGATAAAATTCACTATGTTTGTTCTCGATACATTAAGGATGAATGCCGAAAAGGTCCCGTTTCGAAAACTGCCCCCGGAGCTGAAGGGAGGGGGAGGGGCACAGGTAGGGGTGGTCCACCCCCAAGTGTAAGGATTGGAACGTTATTTGGTTGCATGGATCACATGTCCAACAGTCCAGGGCATCGGGCTGACACAGTTTTGATGTCTTTTTCCCGCGTGAATGGCAATAAAATACTAAAATGTCGATTTAAAAAATCTGATTTTTTGGGTATCTGTTAATAAAGCATTCGCGCGTCCGAATCCATGAACGGCGTTGACATGGGGTTACGCGTTCACCCTGCAGATGGGCCTGAATTTGGAAGCAAGTTTTTAAAAAAAATCGACATTTTCGTATTTTATTGCTATTCGTGCTGGGAAAAGAAATCAAAACTGTGTCAAAGGTTTTTTTGAATTTTTCAACCCCTTCCGTCATCCCTGGCCTGTTCCAAAGAGGCGTTTTTTTACACCCTCCCCTGTTGGGGGGTGAATTAACCCCTTCGCATCAACCCTCGCTCATATAACTTTACACACGCCCAGAGGACACTACAAAACTACTCCTCACGGAGTTTAATTCCAATCGGTTGAAAACATTCATTTTTTTTAACCGTTTAAAAATTTGTCCGCTAAGTTTTGCGCGTTAGTGTAGTTCTATCGAAGATCGTGTTCCTACTAACACAACCCCACCTCTGATTATCAACAAACGAGCTCTCTCCACTGATACATCTACCTTGATGAAGCCTACCGCGTCTAAGGACCCAACGACAAACAAAATTACTCAACAAAAAAAAAAGACCGAAGCAAAACTAAGCAATCATCTCTGATACACACGATGGGCAATTATCAGTACTAAAAACTACCACACTACGTAATAATAACCTGTATATACTTGATTATTCTCAAATAAAAAGCTTCCTTGAACGAGCCAAAGGCAATTTGAATATCAATGAATTAGCTCTAGAATTCACAAACGACATCCCGACTCTTATCGACATGCTAAAAGATATGCACAAATGCCTAAAAGGTCGACTAGTGAAAAACGAAATCACAAGAATAATACGAAAACAATCACCTTCAGAGACAAAAGACACCGATATGAATTTGACACATACTAGTGATGATGAATCAGACACATCACTAACTTTCTAACCAACTCAAATTCTGGTTATGAATTATAACTTACTTCAATGGAATATTAATGGTTACATACCACGAAATGAAAACCTCAGCATACTCAACGACCAAATCGAACCTTGTATCATTTGACTTCAAGAAACTAATTTCCGGAAATTTTCATATGTACCAATCAAAAACTATTCAGCATACTACACAAATAGTGACAATACAAACTATGCTAGCGGAGGAGTCTGCATCTGCATTAACAATCAATTTAATTCTGAAACCATCACACTCAAAACTAACATAGAAGCAGTTGGAGTATCAGTTCTCTTACCTACAGGCAGAATCACCACATGCGATGTCTGTCAACCTAACAACTATAATTTATCTCTAGATGAAATGAAGGACCTACTACAGCAGCTACCAAAGCCTTACTTAATTATGGGCGACTTCAACAGCCACAGTCCTGTGCGTGCGTGCGTGCGTGCGTGCGTGCGTGCGTGCGTGCGTGCGTGCGTGCGTGCGTGCGTGCGTGCGTGCGTGCGTGCGTGCGTGAGTGCGTGCGTGCGTGCGTGCGTGCGTGCGTGCGTGCGTGCGTGCGTGCGTGTGTGTGTGTGAGAGAGAGAGAGAGAGAGAGAGAGAGAGAGAGAGAGAGAGAGAGAGAGAGAGAGAGAGAGAGAGAGACTTCCGGCTAATTCAACTATTCCCGAAGCGCGGTAACGCTTCGTTTCTAGTTTAATCTGCCGGGACGGCGGTGGCACCTACGGAGGAAGAGCGGGAGGGGGGAGGAAGGGAGGGGGCGTTTTCGTCCTGGCCCTACTAGTGGACTAAACTCGTTCTCGCAGTCACTCGTCGCAATTTGCCGCGCTGTAGGGCTGCTACCGCATAGCTCGCGCGAGCAGTGACATATTTTCTGTTCAGTTCGCTCGGCCCGCCTAAATACCTGACACGGTTCCAGTCGGCTGCCTGTAATATTTCATTCCGTCGATAATCGAAACAACATTACATTGAAACTAGTAGACACAGGACTACAATGCAAAGCCAAATGTACACTCAATGCTACTGCTTCTTCCTTACGTGTTCTGTCATGCTACACTCGACAATTGTAATGAAAACTTTTCCCCTGGATACGTTTGCGAGATATGCATTGGACAGTGATTTTAACCTGACACATCATCCTACAAAGTTTCAGAAAACTACCCCTACCCTCCCGATTAATGCCAATATGAGACTAAACACCCTTCACATTATTATTTTTTATCTCACTTACTATTTCAGATATTTATCTTCTACAAAAACAAAAATATTCGTACTTATACACTGCATCTCATATATTTTGTTCTGGGTACTTTTTTAATTATTAAGGGTAGAAAATAAATAATTTATTTATCATACTGTCATACCGCGATATAACTGCGAAACCAATGGGTGCGGATTATTGAGATTTCGGCAAACACTGGTCGCTGATGAGGGTTGATAATAAAATAATTTAGCTTTTTCCGAAGTCGCTGCACGACGCAACAGTGGGACGAATAAAAAATAGGCAGAGATGTAATTCCGTTCATTTTTTTACATAAAATGAAATGTACAACTACTTTAGACCTGACAGTGTTATTTTGAATTATTATGTTAATTTTTTTGTAGATAATTATGACCAATATTCATTACAATAAAATTTGTACATTCTGAAAATAATTGTAACTTAATTGCTATTAATTTTATTTTATTTTTATGACTTTAGAATTGAATATAAATTATAACGATATGTCGTTGGATAAAAATATATGAGAAAAGTATTAAAAAAGTTAAGAACGTAGAAAAGATTATAATAAAATGTACGGAATCATAAGTAAAATTTGAAAAAAGAAATATATAATTTAATAGAATATAATGGAATGGAATAATAAATGAAATTGATGATACTTATTTAACATACATGAATGACTTCTTACAAAATAAATGAATTGAAACATTCTAAAAATAAATAATACAAACAATAAATATTCAATATTAAATATACCTTAAGAAAAAGAAGAAGCCTTCTTTTCAAAATAAAATAAAATGAACTCGTTATATATGATTTTTTGATTACCTCAAATAAGCGTTTCTTCCTTACCTGTACAAATCACAGAGTTAAAGAGAAAAATTATAAAACGAAGTATCTACACCATACTTTAATAAGTACATACTATTTGTATCTACAATATTATTTACCTACTCCTCCTCCGAGTCAGTCACCTCGATGGTCTCGGGATCGAAAAACAATGATAATGTCTCTGGCCACATTCTTTTTGGCATTCGGTCTTTGACTATGGTCGATCTTAATGAAGAAATGTAGGGATCTGAGGTAATCAAAAGATGATGTAAAACGTCTTCGTTAGAAGCCTGTCTACTTTTTTTTCTTGAATGAAATTCTCGAAAAGATCTAAAATCTTTATTCCTGACCTCCTGGCCCTCCTCTGTTAATTGCCCAATCGACAAGATAGTCTCATTTATAATATCTTGACCATGTATCAGAATTTTATGTACTGTTGGTGGCATGTAGTACCACCCGTACATCGAAAAATATTGTTCCGCCAATCGCTTAGAAAAATCTCCGAATTTATGTTTATCAATTTGTTTTCCCGAAGCTATGGCTTATAACAAAATCGAAAAATTTTTTATAACATCTTCATCCAATCCTATAATTTCAGCCGTTAATTTTGGATCGGTAAAAAACTTCTGGCAGTATTTCCATCATTCGAGGTACCATATCCTTGTTTGACGACATCGATGTTCAGCCCTGGTTTGTCTTTAAAATCTTTTTGAATACGTTATTTTTTCTCACCTAATAGGTTTTTTGTTTCTGGTGTAGTTGCACTCCATTTTTTAAAATCGAGGGTATAAACTAAATGTAATAAGCACTCCATGCATCGAATCCATGCATGAAGTGCGCTCAATCCAAAACGAAGCATTTCTTCTTTTATTGGTTTCTTTTCCACTAAAGAAAGATCGTTCATTTCGGTCGGCTTAGCATTGCAAATATAGCACCTCATTGAAGAACTTTCAGATAATGTAGAACAAATTTTTCCATCGACCATCGCCATAAGAAGTTTGTAATTTACAAAAACCTCGTTTGAAAAAGGATCAATATCCAAATTGTCAATTTGATTTTAAATATCTTTCACTGCATTGGCGATTACTTCTTTTGTCTCTTGGATAAACTGGAAAAAAATTGGTCGACAAAATCGCGTGAATGATGGTTTATCGTTTTCCCATACTATTTTACCATTAAATTGATCAATTAGTTTTAAAGGTACCAAGCTCGCAATAAATATGTACGAATCGTCAAAATTGGTGGCTATCTGTTTATAGTGGAACTAGCCTGCAGCCCCATCACATCCCCATTTTGTGTAAAGTGTGAGGTGTTTTGAATTTAACTCTATTGTCGAATTTTTTTCTTTAACTAATTTTAAAATCCTTGACGTCGTGTGGTGAAGTAATGCTGATAACTCTATTTTGGCAATTTGGTCGGTGATACAAATACTGTTTTTTGGTGGATGACATTCTTCCTTAGCTTGTTTAATTTTATAATAGGAGGGATAAATATTAGCACCTTCGTTTATGTGAGTTTTTCTTAAAAAATTATATTGCGCTTTTGACAAATTCGCACCCAAAAAAATGGAATGCCCTTTTTCTTTTGTAGGTTTCGTTGCATTATTGTCGGTCAAATCCTTATTTCGAAAAATTCTTTCTATTTCCGGAATTTTCTCGAGGTTTTCAAGAATTAAATCCAATATTTTCGCAACTTCTGATTTCCCCGATGCTCTCAGCTTCATTTTCGTGGCAAAAATCAACTCCTCCATTGAATAATCCCTTAATGCAGATTCGGTTCGCCTCTTTTTTGTCCTAAGCGAACAGTCCGCAAAATTCTTTTCGTCGCCAGAAATCGAATATCTTTTTTGGACATTAATTAATATTGGCCACTGATGGATTTTGTCCAACCAATCCTTATTTTTTTAAAGAAATCGTTCTTCGTTGTAGCTTGACCGTACCCAACGATCTTTCAAATTTCTACAGAACAACCGCATATGCTCGATTATATTATTTTCTTGATCTTCACTAAGAGACCTAGACTTGCAGATTTCTTCCGCCAAAATGTGATGGTTAAGTTCCAATTTTCCATCTTTCTTAAGATTTGTGAAAATATCAAGATTTGTCTTCCATACATCCATCTCTTACCACTATTGCATTAAAATAAACGAGACTCTCACTAAACGACACACACCTCTCGAGGTAGCTACCGAGAGCTACCTACCTACCAAAGATATATAAAAATCCTACATAAATACTTAAGAAATTCCACATACGTACCTAAAATTTATATAAATAAAATTGAAGTTTATCTATCTGTTTGTTCTGGCTAATTTCCGCAACTACTGAACCGACTCGACTAACAATTTTTGCAGTAATAGAAAATGAGGAAACAATGAGAAATATTTTTTGTTTTCTGTAGATCAGAAACATCTGAGTTACAAAAAAAAAACAGACGCCTACTGATTCTCAGTCGAACGCGAACGATATAAAATAAATAGTATTTCACGCGTGTGAAACCGCGGGACACAGTTAGTCTATGTACGGAGTGTTAAAAAAGTCTGGAAACGGCCAAATTTCTCGAAAAACGTTTTACGGAAAAATTTTTCGAACCAACGTTTTAAAGGTTTTATTGAATGATCGTATCTCTTTGACTTTGACCCCATTTTTTATTGGACAGTGTAAAAGATGACAGTGAGGCGTTCCCAAAACACTGGTTCATAACCTAGTTTGGTTGAGAATTGTCTGAATTATGAGCTGTAGGATGTACGGTGCCGTCAGTATTAGTATTATCCAGGGTATACTGCGTGAAGGTGGCATGGTCGCGCGCGCGCGCGATACTAATGCTTGTGTTACTGTACATTCTCACTGTCATCCTTAACACTGTCTAATAAAAAATAGGGTGTACTATTTAAAAAAACCATGGTGTCCTTCACCTCATCTTGACCCCTCCACTTAAAGTCAAATAGATACGATCATTCAATAAAACCTTTAAAACCCTAATACTTTGGTTGGAAACATTTTTCCGTAAAACGTTTCATTTTCGAGATATTTGACCGTGTCCAAACTTTACTAACACTCTGTATATAAAAATCTTACATAAATCGATAAGTCGGATACGGTCGAATGTAATCTTTTACATGAGTAAACTAGAAGAGTTACTCATTGAGCAGGTATAATGGATTTTATGGACAAACGCGTACATTTTTTTTAAATAATAAAAACAGCAAAGACTTTAATAAAAATTTAAAATAATTTCAAAAAATTTTCAAAAAATTATAATGTTATTTTCATAACGCAAGTATTTCAATTCTAAAATAATATGATTAAATTATATGTTAGTGAGCTGAAAATTGAGTAAATAAAGTTTCGTTTTTACAGAAATCACGTGATAGGGTTAACTCCTTTTAGTATTCGGACAAAAATGAAAGTGAGAATTGTTTTACATGTGTATTTAAACTGATTTTTATTAAAATTTATTATAATCATACAAATACATTTTTTGCCAAATGCCCACTGTTTTGCCAATTCGTCCCACTATGCGACGCATGTGAATTTCGGTCGGAAAGGGCTTATATAGCAATGTTAAGCGGATCGTGTACTTGTGAGAAACGCGCGGACCGCGCGATTTCCTTCTGGTGGTGAGGAACGGAGTAGTAACACCACAGTAGTAACAATAGTTAGGTTTGTAGTTCCATCATTTAATAAATAACAAAATATTACAAAAATGACAAGCACCCGAGATTGAGATATCTCAAATCCGTTTTTTCCATGTGATTCAGAATCGTTTGTAGTTGATTGTAGGGGTTTTGCATTTCGTTTGTATTTGAATAATTTAAAATTTAGAAGCAATTGTTGATAGGCCTAAGAAGTGACCATGTCAAAATTGTTTATACATTTTAAATTGTTCAACTACAAAGGAAATGGAAATCACTACAAACAATTACAAACGATTCTGAATCACATGAAAAAAGCGGATTTTAAAAAACTTGAATAAAATAATTTTTAGAAAAAAAAATATAACCGACTTCGAAAAAGTATTATATTAACAAAACGATTACTAAATGCAACTATAAATGTACTTTATTAATATTAATAGAATGCTTTTCTATTGGTAGTGTTTTATGCTACGTCTTTCCTCATCGAGGGCCGAACAGAGAGTGATCCCCTTGTCCGTCCAGGTCCTCGCCCATTCGGCTTTTGTTTATAAGGCTTGCGCCTTATCGCTCAGCCTTTTGGTAATGTGGCCGGCCGCCGAGTTGCTTATATAGCGTCCGCGGCTTCTTCTGTCAAACTTTTGTTACAATTAAAACTGCACTAAAACGTATGGAATAATTTCTAGTTAATTGATATGGATACTCGCCAGTTCTAAATATAATTGCTTAAAAGTATGAAATAATTTCTATTTAATTTATATTAAATTATGTTAAATAACCTTTTCGTAGTCCACGCAAAATGAAAAATTTTTAATTCCTGCTTGAGTTTTTGGTGAGGGCGGTAGTATTAAATGCTGTTAATGTTATATACTGTCTACATGGAAATACTGTCTGAGAGGGTTTGATGTATTAGTTTTAGTGTTGCGTGGTAGGGTCAATATTGCATACAATTAATGTATATACTACATACCTACATGAAAATACTGTCTGAGTAGGTTTTGAGCATTCTTTTTTGCGAGGGCTGGGATGGAAATATTGGTTACTGCTAATGTATATACTCTCTCTATGAAAATACTGTCTGAGTAGGTTTGGGATAGTATTTGCCGGAGGTGACAATATTAAATAATGTTAATATATATGGTGTCTAAAGTAGATATAATTGTTGAATATTTATTTAGGAAATAAATACAACAGAGTTTTAAACTAA
>NC_071983.1:18569261-18613869 GCF_026283585.1 Hylaeus volcanicus | reverse complement strand
TCAGGCAAAACCGACCCCCGGTAAGGAGGGGACTGCGTTGACGAGCGTAACTACAGAAAACGTTCAAAATTACAGGCACATAGTGCTTATTCTCAACAATAATGACAGCAATAATTTAATGATGTATGTTTTGTCACTCGAACAGAAAGTTAAACCAAGTTTGGTAATTTTGTGTTGATCTAATTGGATCTAAATATTGTATTTAGTCCGATAACAAAAATGAATCTGGCATTTCCTCTTTGAAGTCCTCGCGGCTCTTTAGTTCTTAGAAGTACAGGACGATAAGCCCGTTAATATAAACACCCGTGCCGAAAACTTGAGATCGACGATTAGGGTGTCAGTTAGTTGAGAAACTACCTCGATGGTGAACGCGACTACCTCTCTGAGCCTCTAAGTGATAAATAAAATATCATTTAATATAAAACTATATTCTTATTTTATTTGTTGCTTCCACCCATAATATAATATATGCAACTAAATGTGAAAGGATTGATCGCATTTGGTAAATTCCTTGCCGAGTTACATAAAAAAATAGGAATTTTGCAGTAACAATTATTATAAACATTAAGAAATTCAAAAATGTTTCTAAATGGGAACATAATTAATCATTTGACATTATATGTAGAAAATTCCATCTCGATTGATTAATTTCTTGCCAAGTTACATCAAAGAATAGAAATTTTGCGATAACAATAGTTATAAATGTTAAGAAACTCATAAATTTTTCCAAATGGGAACAGCATGAAATCAGCTGTCAATATATGTAGAAGGTATTGATTAATTACATGACGAGTTACATAAAAAAATACGAAATTTGAAATAACAATAGTTATAAACAATACAGAAATTCATAAATTTTGTTAAAGGGTGTCATCGGGAAAACCTGTGCGGCAGCAAAATGTAAGGAGTTTCATCGATTTCAAGCCGAACATACGTGAAATAATACTTGTTTTGCGATAAAAGTGATATAAAGGGGTAAAAAATAAATCAAAGTCAAATGTTTCTTTATTGGACGAGGAATCCGAGTGGTCCATCCGTTTCAGAATAAGAAGTAGTACAGCAAAATTTTTCGGTTTTTTGCAAAAAAAAACGTAAAAAATGAGAAATCGTAGAATGTCTTTGTTAGAATATTTACTAAATAGCAACATGTCATTTTACTACAAAAATAAATGTACTGAGAATAAATGCACAACGTTATATCTGTCACTGCAGAATAACGAAAGAGAAAGTTTTCGTTTAGGCTATGGCCTACCCTCTCAAGTGACTGAGAGTACCCCTCCTGTGGTTTACTAAAGACTAAACAGATATGCTAAAATTACACTGTACACAGCTAGAAATTCTTTCTATGGTTTTCTTTTAATGTTCATCAGTCAGTCTGCGGATCCACGCTGCGGCGAACTCTGGTTCGTGTACATCGTTCGTGAACATGTTAGCTAACCCTGTTATTCACCGGTTTTCGCCGTAGTGTGGACGAGAAATAACAGAGTTCGCTAACAAATGCCCCTCTTAAAATAGGTGTAAAATCGTAAAAGTAGCCCCGCTGAATTAGGCGAAAACTGTGTTCGCGAACCAAATTCAGCGATCCAGGAGGTGGTGGATCCGGCGAACACGTTCGGGAATAACATCGCCTTTTTCCTTGGTCTTGTCCCTTTTCAAACCCTCGGAGCTTAGGCATTGCTATTCTTCCCAACTGTGGGGCTGGTCTTTATGACCACCCGCAGGTAGGTACATACTCCAAAGGGATAATATGCGTGACCGAAGTTAACATTATTTTCTTATTACTCATCCAAGTTTGTATATTTTTTGTTGTATCTTGATGAAAGTATATGCGATATATTGGCGATATTTTCCTGATAAAAATGGCACCAAACACGATGCAATTCAGACAACTTTAAGTTTCGTTTACGATATGCAATATTTTTATAATATTAATACTTGATTTTATGAGTCAGTAATCGATTAGAAAGTCTGTTCGAAAATAGGAAACAGATTGTAAAATTGTTGCCAGGTAACTTTTGTAGTTATATGAACCTGATACCCAACTTTTCAAAAATTCATTTTTTTATGGAAAATAATAACATCTCGTTTGTACTTGAGAAAGCTCCAGTTCGGGACAACAAACTAATTTTTAAATGTATTTTCTTCTTA
This sequence comes from Hylaeus volcanicus, assembly GCF_026283585.1. Classification (NCBI taxonomy): domain Eukaryota; kingdom Metazoa; phylum Arthropoda; class Insecta; order Hymenoptera; family Colletidae; genus Hylaeus; species Hylaeus volcanicus. The sequence goes on along the minus strand of NC_071983.1, from coordinate 18,611,721 downwards.
TTATTTTTATTATTATTATTATGCGCAGAGTATTATGTATATAATGTTTTTATTATTTTATTTATTACTTTAGGGATCAAAATTACCCAATAAGTTTCTCTATAAACAAAGATTGAGATTTTATTATTCTATTAATTAAACTATTTACAATATTTACATACCTGTAAACAAAGAAACAACAATTAAAGTTTATAATTATCCCTTCCTTATTTACTTTATTCTTTATCACTTTATTCTTTAACTTTCCTATGTAACTTTTAATTCTTTCTATCTATTTATCTATTCCAATACGTGGTTGTTATATAATCCTTCTATGTCTTTGGTTTCCTTGCTAATCCTACTTATTGCTCCATCTACCTGTATCTCATCAAGGCGCGCGGCAAATTCAAATTAAAGAAACTTTTGGGATACTTTCTTTATATGTATATATGTATGAATGGATGAAAAGGTGGATGGACGGATGTTTCTGTAAATATCAATGTATACAAATAAAATTTGTCACTGGGTAGTATAAACAAGTGCTAATATTATAAGAATACCTATTACTTATCATAAGTGAAACTCAAAATTGTCTGAATTGCGTCGTGTTTGATATCATTTTTATCAGAAAAATCTCGCCAATATATTGCATATATTTTCATCAAGATACAACAAAAAAAAGCATAAAGACTTAGATGAATATTAAGGAACTAATATTAACTACGGTCACGCATATTATCCCTTTGGAGTATCTGCCAGCGGGTGGTCGTAAACGATCGTTTGCTTTCGAGCATTTCCAACCATGGAGGGGATGCGGATCGCCTTGATCGACAAAATAACATCAATTTCACTGGAGTACGAACATCGTAGATGTTCGCCGGCATGTTAGCGACAGTAGAAACACCTTTGCGAACGTTTTTAAGCTATGTTATTGTTCGTATTCGCCGCGGTGTGGACCCGGGGTTACGCAGCTCCTCGTTGCAAAAAATAACAGTTTGCTCTTGATTTAGTGAATAAAGCTAAAGTTAATCTACAAATTCAGTATTTTATTATTCACTTATACCCAATTTCCAATAGTGATAACGGGACCACCTGGGAGACATACTCTACCAGATGCAAGAGGTTCCATTCCGATTGGTCAAGCTGTCTCGACGTAATCGGTGAACATAAAAAAAAAGAAAAAAATATATACGTCGAATTGAGTAACCTCCTCCTTTTCGAAGTCAGTTAAAAATTGACAGAGTCACCTCTCAGTCGTATAAACAATTGCTTATAACTTTTAAACTATTAACTACAAGCGAAACGGAAATCACTGCAAAAAACTAAAATCGATTCTGAATCATATGGAAAAAACAGATTTGAGATATCTCAATGTGTCGGGTGCTGGTAATTTTTTCAATTTTTTGTTATTGATTAAATGATGGAACTACAAACGTACCAATTGTTACTACAATCAACTACAAACGAAATACTATCATATTCTGTAAAAAAAAGTTAATTTTTTGAAAGTCGAGTGACAGGTTCACATAGCCGTCTTTCGACGCCCAATTTCTACCAATACCCACCATTCCGTATCGAATTTTTGTTCAGTATCCCACGAGGAGAATCTTCAGACAACTTCGCTTAACGGGTCTATAGATAGGCCAAGAGTGAACATGCCACATTCCGCAACCGTTTACATTCGCTATTGGATCACCATTCCGGATGTCTTTTCTAATAGGTAGATTGCTCATCCAGCATGGCTAATTCTACGATTCTCAGCGACCTTGCAGTACCGTCTACACTCCTCACTCGCTTACCGATCCATTCTTAGATCATCAAGACCCATAGTTCCTCCCTCACAGACTTTCAGGTAAATTGTCAATTTAAAACTCTGACAATATTATGAGTACACTTTCATTGTATTGGGTTTTAAAATATTTTTAAGGTCATTCATCGACGCCAATACCTTTACTCTCGCAAGCTTTCAGATAATTTGTTTTTTTAACACTCTGACAATATGAGTACACTTTCATTATTTTGCATTTCAAAATAATTCTTATTCATCGACACCTTGACCTTGGCTGGCCACGCCAAGCATGACTTCCAGGCCGCGGAAATCTAGGCAAATTTCTAAACAGTCTCAGTTTGTGGCAGATACGCTATTTAGCTTCTTCATTTTACCACCAAAGTGCGGAGCAGTCACTTTCCATGAGTTGTTATTAGGGTCTGAACGTCAGCACCGTTGAACACAGCATTTTAGCTGCGCATAGTTGAAAAGCACAGAATTTTACATTTTGTTACACAGTGTCGCCATTGCACTGTGCTGGAAAGCACCTCCGTGTACTGGCAGCTCATTTCAATTACACACATTTTTCTTCTTTCTTTTAGTTTTTTAAAGAGATCTTCTATTTTTCAATGATAACTCCTCGAGTACTCCAGTTTTTCATGTACTTGGCGTAATTTTTTTACTTTTTTGAAGTTTTTTATATGTACGTAGAATAGATAAAAATGCGCAACCACTGAAAGAAATGACAGCTTGGGCAACGTCGCACGTAGCGCGAGAGTGTCGAGCGTCCAAAGGTAGTGTTTAAAACGTGACGTGTCGAAGCGTGTTGTGCCGAAGCGCATAAAAAAAATTTAGAATCTCCTTTATGATTATTCTTATAATAAATTCGTTCTCTCTTTTCAAGTATTTTCCCAATATTAACCTGCTATTCCCGAAAAACCCGATCCTAGATGTATATATAACATTCATAGAGTTGCATAACCGATAAGAGTATGTATACACCGCCGATGTGATATAGTCTTGAAAACAACATATTCTGGTATATTGGTGTTTGACTGTTAAAGGTGAGAATTCGTTTTACTTTGTTAGGAGAAGCAGCTTGATAGAGGTTTCGGAAGTTACTACCTTGAAATAAGTTACTTAATAACGACTTTGCAAAAAGCATTCTTTATTATTAGCACACACCACAAACTGTTTCTTTACAAATTAATTATATGACAATTATTTCTACAAATAGTCGGTGTAAAATTAAAACTAGATGCATAAAGTATGGCATCATTGTTTTCTCTGTTTAGCACTTTTTCATTGACATTTTATCTACATATTATACAAACGTTTAAAATTATAAAATAATACACTCGTACAAAGAAAATAGGGAACACTTTATAAACCCTAAAAATCAGGCTATATTCCAATAGCTGTAAGTCGGTGAAAAATCATCGTAAAAATAAAATTAAAAAAGCGTTTTAAAGGTTGAAGTTTCAACTTTAATGTGCTATTATGCAATTTTTAAATTTCTATTGTTTTTTTGTTTTGTGTTTTAAAAAATAACACTACATTTTGTTTCTTAAAATTACGTATTTTTAATAACTTAAAAGTCAATGAAAAAATTTTATTTCGAAAAGTTCAACTCAAATTGTGTAAACTACAATATGTTACCTATAAAATGCTTTTTTTAGAAATTATCCTATGATTGTTACTAACCGATTTATACGACTTAAAACAAAAATGCGCATTTCTTACAGAAAGTATCGATACTAGGTGAAAAATCATCGTAGACAAAAAAACAAATAAGCATTTTAACGTTTGAAATATCAATTTTAACGTAATATTGATGGTTTAAACAAATTTTTTTGTCTTTCTTGTTCTGTGCTGCAGAAAGGAATGCATTGTTTTGCGCATAAGTGACGAATCTTTAATACTGTGCAATTTAATAAAAAAATTTTTTTGAAAAATTTAACTCAAGTTCTAGAAACTACAACATATTACGTACAAAATGCTTTTTTAAAAACCTTTCTACGCTTTTTTTTCTGATTTGCACAATTTTGAAAGTTAACCCTTTTATTCTCTAAAGGTGATGTTTATCTTGTCGGGTCGTAGTTATTCGACGACGACCACTGCCTTCACGTCTCGTGTAATGTCCTGTTTCTTGATATCTTGCATAAGCTCTACTCACTACGGAAATGGATACATTAACACGTTGCGCTATATAACGCATAGAAAAACCTTCTTCTGCAAGTGCAATTATCCGTGCAACTTATACTTCCGACAAATGTCTGCGCGGCATTTTTAAAATTTTGTTTTGTTTGCTACACTGCAAGAATCACTTGCGCTAAAATTTGGCGCGTAATTTGAATCAATTGGGAGAAGTGATTCTTGCACATTGGATAACGCTAATGTCGGCGGTAATCGTCACCTTTAGAGAATAAAAGGGTTAACTTTCAAAATTGTGCAAATCAGAAAAAAAAGCGTAGAAAGGTTTTTAAAAAAGCATTTTGTACGTAATATGTTGTAGTTTCTAGAACTTGAGTTAAATTTTTCAAAAAAATTTTTTTATTAAATTGCACAGTATTAAAGATTCGTCACTTATGCGCAAAACAATGCATTCCTTTCTGCAGCACAGAACAAGAAAGACAAAAAAATTTGTTTAAACCATCAATATTACGTTAAAATTGATATTTCAAACGTTAAAATGCTTATTTGTTTTTTTGTCTACGATGATTTTTCACCTAGTATCGATACTTTCTGTAAGAAATGCGCATTTTTGTTTTAAGTCGTATAAATCGGTTAGTAACAATCATAGGATAATTTCTAAAAAAAGCATTTTATAGGTAACATATTGTAGTTTACACAATTTGAGTTGAACTTTTCGAAATAAAATTTTTTCATTGACTTTTAAGTTATTAAAAATACGTAATTTTAAGAAACAAAATGTAGTGTTATTTTTTAAAACAAAAAACAAAAAAACAATAGAAATTTAAAAATCGCATATAGCACATTAAAGTTGAAACTTCAACCTTTAAAACGCTTTTTTAATTTTATTTTTACGATGATTTTTCACCGACTTACAGCTATTGGAATATAGCCTAATTTTTAGGGTTTATAAAGTGTTCCCTATTTTTTTTGTACGAGTGTATATAACGAGTATTAATAATTATAAAAATGGAAAGGAAAAGAACAAAAAGACAAACTGTAAAGAGAGTGATATTTTGTATAACTAACATCTTTAGGGATGAATTATTTTGTTTGGTAAGTGCTAATTCTAGCTAACAGTGATCCATAACATTCATCGATATTGTGACGATAGTGCAGTGTCGTATCACAGTGAAATTTAATTACAACCTTATTAGTCGCAATTGTAGTAGTTACCGTCAGGTTCTAATAGTTTATATTTATTATCAAATATTAATGCCGGTAAAGAGACTCCTAAACTAAGAAATATGTGTATCGATTTGCTTTTGTTGAAAGTATATGAACGATATAAACTGTCGTCTTTACAGCGCACGGAAAGGTAGTAAGAAAATGTAAAAGTAAAAAAAAGATGTAAATGCCGCAACTATTGTTCGTATTTGCAGTATGAACGTTTTCTTGTGTCTATGTTACGCAGCTTTGTTACCGAATCGTGTTTTGATTTATAGCGCACATAAATCGATGAACGTCTAAGCCTAAATGTTGCCAGCACTCGCTGTCCTCAAAGTAGTTCACAGAAGTTAAAGCATAAGACATGAAATACATTCCGACGAGATTGACGAAACGCTGACAGCTGCAATTAATGAGCCATTGAAACGATTCTCATGCGTGGTACACAGTTATTTAATGCCGATTTTAACAAGCAGATAGTGGCTGCTATTGCATTAGTTGCATCGTTTTGGTAACCATGTTTGTAACAAATATTTCTCGAAGTTAGTTATTAGAGATATGTACGATATATGCTCCACAGTTAATGCAAATCCACAATTTAATCGAGTACTTTTATATTTAAAGATGAGTTCGTCTCTTTTTATAGCGAAACACATATGGGTATACCAAATCACGTTCGAGCGTGATTACATTGAAAGAAATATATAGAAAATAATAGACGAAACTTGTCATGCATTTTATACTTAGTATTACACGGTAAATATTTCGAGAAAAATCGTCTACGGTTCTATGGTACTTTTACAACACATTCAGAATGTTTATATTTTAACTACACTAAATTCCCACAGTATTCGCGCTAGAGAAAAACATGAGATGAAGGTACAAAAACACATCACTAACCGTAGTTGGCAGAGGTGTAAGATATTCCGGACGGAGATACTGATTTGCACTGGAAGTCAACATCTTAGAAAAATGTTTGCTCTCTTATCTCGCACAACTCTGCTATTAATAAAGAATACTGTGATCACTTGCGACAATCCACAGAGGACTGACGAACAAAAATTTGACAAATGGTAAAAACATCGTTTGTCGGTTTCCGGAAGCGTATTCCGTATGGACACAATTCTCTTCGAAAGTGCAAGAAACACAACACACTAGAATGTACAAGAAAATAAAGAAAAATGGATACACGGTACGCATTACAGAACAAATAATATATACTCCTCACGACCGACTTCGAGTTCGAATCGCTACTGAGTAGGTACGCGACTGTTCCGTCGACCGAGCTTCCTCATACCCCACCACTTCCCGCCGCTCACTACTTTGTCCATGGACGAGCGTTCAGCTGACTCACCCCGCCATGCCGCGCATTACCAGCCCCACTCCCCGCGCACCAACCGTCAACCGCTCAAGGCACACCGAAGAAGCTTACCCGTTTACGCTCCGTTGGTAAAACATTCTATACACGGTGGCTCGGAATTCCTAGTACAACCGGAACGGGTGGACTCTACGTCAACGAACAAGACATAATTTTATATAACTTTTCCTCATCCACGCCAGCGATTTCATACGAGTTGGTTATCCTGTATCCGATTCTATCATCGGTCATCTGTCTGAGCTACCGTTTTTAAACATTGAGAATGGTGTGGTTCAACTGATACAAAGTGTTTTTACCGATTTTTTATTTGTTCCTTCTTATATTATTTCACAAGTATCGTAGAAAATGTTCTCGTTACCGCATACGTACACCCTCGTTCATAAATATGTGGAGTCTTACTACCTTCAATAAGTAATTAATAAACACTGTAAATTATTACAATACAACTTCTGTTGTTAAATTCTATATTGGATGTGTATTTAACAACATTTAATAATATTAAATGTTTTGAGTACCATATTCAATTTTATTGCCATATTAATTTTATTATATAAGTATGAGATTGTTTAGATAGAAAAGTTCAGAAAGAATGTTCAATATATTAAAAACATTTATGGCGAAATATTACAAAATAAATAAGATTTTATTATTTCGGATGAAATAAAGAAATTAATAGTATCCAAGTTTAGTAAAGAAATTTGAACATTATCTAGTTATCTCTATAATCTTGTATCATTACTAATATGATATTTAAAAAAAGGAGCTATTTATAAAATATATTCGCTAATGCAACATAAACATAACGAAACATAAATGAGGTAATTGGTATTAATAGATTCGCAACTTTTATCAGATATTTATTTCTATTAACACGTTCACTGTCAGACTAATACCCTTGAACATTTCTACTGCGATTTAATTTTGTTTAGAGACTTTTAGAAACTGCGTAATGAAATATTTATTTTGGTATTTAGTTCTGTAATTTCATCAAAATTCAAGTATTTCATTTAAATTCATTTTGTATGACAGTTAACTTTCAGAATTAATAGTTTTCGTTTTTCAGTGAAAAGCACTGTCACCCATATATGGGTGACGTGGCGATCAACGTGTTAAGGAGGGAATCTGGTCCAGCTAATGTATTTTTCTAATGCATATAATTTCCAAATATAATTAATTTTTGTTATTGAAACTTTTTTACATATAAAGGGACGTTCAAAGAAGAAAATTTGACAGTGTAGATTTAATTTGAATCTATACATATATAGATATAGTAGTCGCAAGGAAAGAATTCGGTCAAAACGGTGAGACGCATAGCTCATCGACTTTTTATCCAATTCACTTGATTCAACACTTAAATTGAAGGTAATTAAGTTTATATGCGTATGAACCTCGATTCTTAATGAACTATTACCATAGCATAAAGTTATTGCAAAATAACGGCCGAGATGTATCGTTCATTTTCATGTTTTTTGCCGCCATTTTTGCAATTAACAATTTTTTTTTTGCAAATTGAGGTTCATACGCATTTTACGTACCTACTAAAGAAACAAATTTTCTGATTTTACCTATCAGATGTTTTCCCAGGGCTCCACATATCCCAGCGTTTTGACCAAATTCTTTCCTTGCGACTACTATATCCATATATGTATACATTCAAATTAAATGTATACTGTCAAATTTTCTTCTTTGAACATCCCATTATATATAAAAAAAAGTTTCAATAACAAAAATTAATTATATCTGGAAATTGTATGCATTAGAAAAATACACTGCTCGTCAAAAAATTCGAGACACTTTTTCAAAACGTCATAACTATGAGAGTTTTCAACCGATCTTCGAGAAACTTCACGAGGCTTAGTGTTAAAGTGTCCTCTGGGTGTGTGCAAAGTTGCATTGACGAGGGTTCATGGGAAGAGATTAATTCACCCCCCTAAATGGGGTAGTGCAAAAAAACGGCACTTCGGAAGGGTCCAGGAGTGACGGAAGGGGGTGAAAAAATCAAACAAATCTTTAGGGTAACTCTCCTTGATGCCCTCTACAAAATGCACCCCTTGGAACCCCTCTCGGACAAACCCACCCCTCACAAACCCCCTACTTCTCTAAAATCCACAATTTTTGGACTACAGACTCGAATCTGGGCTCAATGCATTCCCTGGAATCCCCTGGTCCAGGGCCTGCACCCGTACGTGGTCAGCCCACGTTCTATTGAAGTCCGGTCTGATCTGACCACGTACGGGTGCAGGCCCTCGCTCCGCTTCTGAATGCCGGCTACACCCGCCCCACTTATTACTCTTTCAAATCTGCTCCGATTTGACAACGAAAGCGTGATTAATAAAATCTGATTTTTTGGGGATCTGCTAATGAAGCATTTGCGTGTCCGAATCCGCGAACAGCGTTGGCCTGGGGTTACTCGTTCAGCCAATAGACAGCCCTAAACTTGGGGGTTGGTTTTCCAAAAAAACAACGTTTTCATTTATTAATACTGTCCATGAGAGGAAAAAACATGAAAACAGTGTTTAAAACAGTGTGTCCGACCCCTACGCCTGAGGGTGGACCACTCCTAACTTTGGGCCACCCCTGTTCAGCTCTAGGGGTAGTTTTCGAAACGGGACCTTTTCGGCATTGATCCTTAGTATACCGACAACAAATCTGGCGAATTTCTTCACCCTCTGATGTGTGGAAGTGCCCTTTCACGGAGGGGGTTGAAGTTGTAGTCCAAAAATTGTGGATTTTAGAGAAGGTGGGGGTTTGTGAGGGATGGGTTTGTCCGAGAGGAATTCCAAGGGGTGCATTTTGTAGAGGGCATCAAGGAGAGTCACCCCAAAGGTTTTTTTGATTTTTTCACCCCCTTCCGTTACTCCTGGCACTTCCGAAATGCCGTTTTTTTGCACTACCCCATTTAGGGGAGTGAATTAACCCCTTCTCATCAACCCTCATCGATGCAACTTTGCACACACCCAGAGGACACTTTAACACTAAGCCTCGTGAAGTTTCTCAAAGATCGGTTGAAAACTCTCATAGTTATGACGTTTTGAAAAAGTGTCTCGAATTTTTTGACGAGAAATGTACATTAGCTAGACCAGACTCCCCCCTTAAGAAAGTGTCTACATACTTCTGAGCGGGGGTGTAACTGCTGATCAAATTAATGATGATTTTCTCGAAAATAAGGCCACGGATGAGAAAATTTTATAAACTATTTTTATCTTATTCGTTCACGTAGAATATCACGCTTCCCGAATGTACTACAAAATCCAACCCACTATGTATAATTTTCCACCATTGGACATCCAGCGAAGGAGATGGCTTTTTTCGAATCAATTTATCACTTTCACATCGGTAAGTCGAAGTGAAAGAGAAATAATAGAAGCAGGCAACTTTGTTGTAGAAATTGTTTTCGATTTTTGTTACTTTTAACGAACGACATTAATAGTAAACAAATAAAGAGATTAGGTAAATTACCTAGTTCAAAAACTCGATTGTACGACACCTCCGCTTCATTGCCTGACTCTAACACTAGCGCGTTACTATGGCAAAATAGAAATTTACCTTATAAAACTATAAAATCGTGCTGCGTGTTAGTACAAAATTTAAAATGAGTACTCGTAATGAGTAAAAAGATCCGCTACTTTCATTTTAATCCCTTTTCAGAATATATTTCAGACAAATTATCTGTAAACTTTTCGTCGTTACTATGTATTATTGTTAGGTATGCGAATTCATTTTAATTAAGTAGTCTTTTTTTCTGAAATTTTACAGCGTAATGAACTTTAATGAAATTGAATTACATACAGATATTAAAAAAAAATTATACACAACTATTGCTAAGATCCTTCCATTCCAGTTTGTGTTGCTTGGACGTTACTTGAAGCACCAATTTTCTCCGACACGACGGTAATAAATGTCGGATTATACATACTATCTTCGTATATTAGAAACGCATATTTTGAAAAATATTTCAATATATTAATTTACTCTGTGAACAATGTATATTCGTGTACTACAAGTCTACACTGTTTGAACGCGCAGTTAGAATTGTAATTTATTCCAAAACAAATAAGGACTACGTTAGGACTCCAAAATGATGTAACCTCTTAAGATACATCGTGCAAATTCTCTTAGATTTTTCTGTTCCGCGACATTATTCTGTGTCCCTAATCTTGTAAGAATCAACCGAAACGTCTCCTTTTCGATACGTGACAACGATTTTTCGTCGCCGTTGTACTTTCTCATATATTATCGCTCAAAGCTAGTCGGGAATAGATGATCACCCTCCGCTCACCGCACATCGATCAGGCGAAGTGTAAACACGATTAGTATAACGTGCTGCTAATGAACTAATGCCGTCGACAAACACGAACCCGTACCGTAGAATGGTACTGGGTTTGCTAATATTCTTGTTCCCAACGTAGTTGCTTTCTTCTATTCCGATTCTTTCCTCCTAAGTTCACAAACCCTGCTCCAGAAATGCCGCGTTATTTATGTCTAGTCTGTAGCAAATAGCAACTCCGGTTACGCATTCTGTGCAAGGGCTACACGAAATCGACAATGTCGCCTCAGTCGTCAGCTTCGTATTCTTCGTATTCATCTATCTTTCTTGCTACATCTCTATTTTCTTTTTTACTCTTTTATCTACCGGTGTACTGGCCTCCTCCGTATCCTTCTTTATTCTATTCATTGCCGTCATGAAGATAACTCGCAACCTTGATGTCATTCGTTCAAAGCTTATGACTAGATACCTAGTAACACGATATCCTTCGTTTAAGGGTGCGCAGGACCCAGAGCCAAACTCCGAGTTGACTTCAGCGACAGTTGCGGAAAAAGTAGGAAATTCCGGGACAAGGACAGAGAGGGCGATACAACAATTGCAGGAGAGACGAGGACGGGACGATTAGGCTAGCATGATTCTTGTCAAGGATTTTGAAGGAAAGAAGCAATATTTTCTAATAATTCTGGTTTCAAAATATTCCTTATACCTTGGCGCATGCCACTGTAAGGCCCGATTTTGGAAAAAGTGTTTGTAAACAAATGTATTCTGTAAGAAAAGAAGGAACCATACTTTTATTATTTATAAAGTTTCAAGACCGAAATTGCAAAATCGGGCGTTAGAGTGCCATGCGGAGTGATGCAGAGAATATTTTAGAAAATGAATCGTGAGAAAATATTGCTTCTTCGCTTCAAAAAACTTGATGAACTTCGTTGCTGTGAAATCTTGATGATTTGTATGGCAATATGGCTGCCTCGCTGTCGCGCTTTCCGTTGTGGCGCTGTCGTCGTCTGTTCTGTTGTTACTATATCGTCAGTCTACACACGGTTTTCCACGTGGTTTAGACCAGGGATGGCCAACTGTTTTTGCCCCCGGACCGAATTGGAAAAAAAATATTTTCACTGGCCGGATGAAATATTAAAATTGAAAAATGTGAAGGAAAACACTTATTTCTTTATGTAAACAAAATATTATTATGAAATTTGTTTATGAGTAATTGTTAGTTAAGCAATACAACATTTATTTCTAATCGAAATGAATTAAATTAACGTTTCCTATATAAATAGGAAAATGATACAAAAACAGAGTAAAATTGGAATTTTTGTACCTTTACTCAATTGTTCCTAACTACGGTATTTATCCATAGATTTTATTCGACAAAAGCTTGCTTTCTTCGTAAAAGTGCGATCTATGCGTAAACAATAAGAAACTGGACATAATTTGACAGTTACTAATTTTGCATGGCGATGGAAGAAATTTTTGTGTTCTAATTTAGCCGAAGAAATTGAAAGTTTCTCGTATGTGTTGGCCCGTAACATTTGAACTATTGAACCGATTGGAAAACAATGTCAAACGCAATTGTTGGAAATTCGATTATGGCAACTTCTCTTCAGAAATGTTTGCTGAAACCTATAATGCATAGTAAATTCGACCTAAGTGAATAACTTTTCATTAAAATACAAAAGTATTTCGTGAAAAGTACTCGCGTCGGCAACTTTTTGAACTTCGGCGTTCATTTACAGGCATTCAAAAGAGCAGATAATTCATATTCAGAAAACACTCCTCTATCATTTAGGACTAAATAGAACTTTCTAGCGTTCGTAGTTTTCAAGTAGTACTACGTTTTCTCTCAAAATCGACCGTATTTACAAAATCTCTAATTTCTCGAAAACTAAGGGTGATGGAGCAATTTCACTTTCAAATTTGTATTTAGGACGTGGAACCCTATAAGAATCACCTACTGGATATCGCGGAATTTAAAAAAAGTTTAAATTTGTTGGTCAGTGTAATCTGTATACTAAGGGAGCTGCGGATCTAAAAAGTTGGGGAACTTCTGGACTAGGGTGTATAATGGGAAATACAAATTAAGGTAATATACACTTGATAATTTTAGTTTATTTTTTTTTAAATTTTGTGTAATATAGACATTTTTGATTATTCGTGACCCTCGTTGATTCGCAGGTGGTCTTACTACTATTTTCTCCGCCGCGGCCCTTCTGCGGCGTCTGTTATCGCGCTGCCGCCGCCGCCTGTTACTCTGAAATTAATATAACGAAATATATTAATTTTAAGTACTAATAAAAAATTATTGACATAATTTTGGTTAACGATTATTTTTAAACGTACCACATTCTCGCGTTGCGGCCGCGCGAAGGTTGGTGGTGGCGGCGGGGGCTGGGGGACGGCCGCCGCGAAGACAGGTGGTGGTGGCGGCGGGGGCTGAGGGACGGCCGCCGCGAAGAAAGGTGGTGGCAGCGGGGGCTGCGGCATACCCAGTGGTGTGACAATATATGACACCCCATATTGTCCTATTATGTGAGTATCCCTGAAGATCAATCGATCAAGACCGTATGTAACTGTTGGAAAAACAAACAAAGATTAATATAAAATTTTTACAATATTTTTCAATTACTATAAATAAGTAATCATACCTTCCTCCAGGCTGCTCATTCTGTAATAAAACAAAAAAGAATATTAGATTGTATACTATATAGATATTCAAACAAAGTTTCAATTATTTAATAACATACGCACGCGAAGTGTGCACCGAATTCTTTAATCAGAATTTTTTCCTATGTAAAGAAGGGTATGTAGAACAATCTCTGAAAGTAGGAACGCGCAACTCTCTCTTGTTTTCGAGAAATAAATATTAAAAAATATCTAAATTTCGATTGACGAGTGTCGACCGTACCCGTGTTGGGGATGTCATATAAACATCGTAGCGCAGTCGATGGAGTGTCAGGTTGCGAAGTGAATATTTTGCCCTGGACGCGGTTCGCTCCCGGTAGGAGACACTTATTATTTTACGTTTTGATGTGGAAACTATCTTTCTATTGTATAAAGATTATTTTAATAAAATATCGTGTAATTTGTATGTTTTTTATCGCATTGAAAAGGGAGTCAGGATGTGGAGAAGAGTTTCTACAAGCTTTTATAAACATTATTTACAGCGTAATCACCATTTGTCCTACTCTAAGAATAAAAATGTAAAATTTACGCTGTGAATAATTTTTATAAAAGCTTGTAGAAACTCTTCCTCACATCCTGACTCCCTTTTCAATGCGATAAAAAACATACAAATTACACGATATTTTATTAAAATAATCTTTATACAATAGAAAGGTAGTTTCCACATCAAAACGTAAAATAATAAGTGTCTCCTACCGGGAGCGAACCGCGTCCAGGGCAAAATATTCACTTCACAACTTGACACTCCACCCACATTTAAACATTTATTTTTCGAAAACGAGAGAGAGTTGCGCGTTCCAACTTTCACAGATTGTTCTACATACGTTTCTATACACAGGAAAAACTTCTGATTACAGAATTCGGTGCACACTTCGCGATGTCTTGTCAGTATCCTTAAATAATTACCTTCAATATTCAATGTCACTTTGCTAAACTGTTCACGATTTGACGTTTTCAACAGAAGTGACAGCGTTCGCGATGACACCTCCAGGTCCCCTTTGGCCAGCCCCCTTGAAGCCCGGGTGGGGGACATGCCTGCGTTTGGGGGTCCTCGAAGACTTGTCGATGCCCCGAAATTTCCTTTACGATCGAAGGAACCGTTACTTCTAATACTTCTAACTGATTATTCGTTAAATAATTTTGTACTAATTTGCTACGATGAGAACTACACACAACTTTATACAACTTCACACCACATACGATTGTGGGTATTTCTGCTTAAGGGGTTAGTCACAGTCAGGAAGAGGAAAAACGACATTTCTTTGTGATTTTTTTTTAGTTATTAAATAATAATTTGCATAAGTAGCAATCAAGTATATTACAAAGCATGTTTTAAAGAACTAAAAAACATTTTCTGTTTTAAGAAACGTTTAATTTATATCGTCATAACAGCCGATGACGTAGACGATGATTTAAAAACGTAGGTTTGCGGTGAGCAAGATTTCTCTACACTGGTTTACCTGAAAACAAAAACAAAGGTAGATTTCAAAAATAGATTAGTCTAGCGGGTCCCTGAACGAAGGATTTTGGAAAAAATTAATTTAAAACAAGATGGCCTACATTTGAAGTTGATTTTCAATTTTTTCACTAACATTAAGCGATTCAATACAGGATAAAAAAAAAGTATACAAGAAAATAAAAAATCCTTCGTTCAGGGACCCATTAGTCTAATATATTTTCTAAATCTATCTTTAGTTTTGTTTCCAGGTGCGCCAGTTTGAAGAAATCTTGCTCACCGCAAAGCAAGTGGACACCCACGCCATCGCCTGTTATGACGAAATGAATTAACCTTTTCTTAAAACAAAAATTCTTTTATAATTCTTTAAGACATATTTTGTAATATATGTACATTTCATTAATAAAAATTATTATTTAATACCTTAAAAAAAACACAAGAAATTGTCCGTTTCCATTTTCCTGACTGCGACTAACCTCTTAAACTTCAAACAGCCTAGATAAAACTTTTCATTCATTATTTTCCAAACGAATTTTCCAGCATCATCGTTTGTCCCGATACAGGCACGAGATACGTCACAAAAACAACTTTCCTCCAATCGTCAACAATACAACTAGGCCAATCGGTAGAGAATTAAAACAGCGTTTTGGTGACAAAAGTACTAATAAAAGGGATGCGTAGATGAATAGGTATATGTTTTTCACTCTCAACTCTGTTCCGTTTTCTTCTTATAAACAATTTAATCCAAGAAAATCTTGATTTTTGTCGTTTTTTGCGTATAAATTTTAAAGTAATGCAGCAATATCAATCCTCGAAGCAGATGAAATGTAGATGATGAAAATACCTACAGAATGAGGCGTTGAATGTTTCGATCGGATAATGAGAAACGGAGAAAAATTGAGAAAACCGAAGAATTCAACGTATACAGTAATGTATATGTATATAAGTAGTAATAACGTAGCGTAGCGCGTGCCTATTACTATACTATATATGCCATTCTCCTCGGCTGCCGCTGTGTCCTCCACCGCTCGAACGCGATGGAACGCAAAAGAGTACTCTTCGTAGAAAAAAATAAAAGAAATAAAACTATTGAACAGGTCCATCAGAATACCTCGTGCACCTTTCAAGTCCGTATATCAATCACATTTTTTATATCATTATTATAACTTCTTGCACACGCCTTTTTACAAGAGCTGGGAGTTTTATCCTGTTTCAAAGTTCATTGAAATCAGTGATGGGCAAAACCCTAAGCTTTGAGTAAATCTGAAGTTTGCCGACATTTTTGTCTCGTTTCCTCTTTTGAACATTTTCCAAAGAAAGAAACGAGACAAACACATCGGCAAACTTCAGGTTTATTCGAAGCCTAGGGTTTTGCCCATCCCTGATTGAAATACGTTCAAATATCAACATTAAAGACTACAACATATTCGTCAAAATCTCAAAAAAAGTTTCAAATCTCAAAATCTCAAGAAAAGTCCGATTTCCCTCGCAATAACGCTACATACCCTAAATACCCTTTGTACCTGGGTGCAGTTATTCATCGATGAACTCAAAAAAAGAAGGAATTATTGGTTCGAAACAGGCCGGTTTATTAGCGTATAGCATGCCAGCTTACGGCGTGTTTGTGTACCTGCGTGCAATAAACCGAATTTGGGGATATTAGTTATTAAGTTATTATCTTCTGCAGAGGTTTGTCAATTCTAAGAGACCATCTGGAACACGACTTTATGATACCCTGGCTGAAACTAAAGTAGACAATTGCTTATTTCTAAACGAAAAGGTGTTTCTTTTCGATTACAGGTCGTCCAACTAACTCTCGTCCTCTCTTTGCGCTCGTTTACATATTGTCACACACATACTTCCTTCTCACTCGTTCCTTTCTCATAAAAAAAATGAAAAATATAAAGAATAAAGGAAATATATTACACCCTAACGCTAAAAGCACAGTTATAGATTTCTGATTGCGTATTGTTTGTTTTGTCTTACTATGTGACTGTACACCGTGTATAAAATATTGTAGAGGCGAAACGGCTAGTCGTAGTCGCGTAGACTGCTAAAACTGTTGTCCAAAGAACTCCAAACGACTAAATAACTTTACTATTCTGAAGGGTGAAATTGCGCGCTGTAAAAACCGTAACTGAAGTTCGAAAGAAAGTTAATCGCGAAAATAAGTTGATTGATACGTCCATGTCATAAACGATCCGTCGAGGATTTCTACCGTTCCGCATCGGACAGAACATACACATACCAAACACGATATAATATCGATTAATTTAAGATTTTTCTGCTGCGTAACAGCGTGATATGTAGAATTTATATTACACGAATAATTAAAATTAATCGATATTATATAGTGTTTGATACCATTTTCATCAGTATAACATCAGGAATTCAGTGGTGCAATTTGTTTCTTTAACTTTTATAAAATACAACAAAAAGTGAACATATCATGACAAACATTTCACACTTTATTGCTCGGACCCTTTGAGGTCCGTCGCGTCGTGGGTTAAAATCGGCACACGTGCGCTTTGGATGGTTCAACCCTTGGTTTATGGCTTTTAGTCGATCACCCGATTTCACTTCATATGCATCGTATTATTATGGGAGTTACGCCGATGGATTCCTTGTGTATTGATTCCTTGATGTATCTAGAATGTCATTCTCAATAGACATAATTGAAAAGTCAGTTAACTATTCTTGATTCATTGTAGAACGTAAATAGTTCTTAATAATTTTGAATTTGGAAAAACGCCTTTCTCCGGAAGTTAGCGAAACAGGCAAATCTAAATATGTTAAGTTCACCACTGAATGGCAGTAAATTCAAAGATTTTTTACAATTTCAGATAACTGTACCATAACTTACAAAATACCGGCAATCGAGACGGTAGAAATAACATACGAATGTAGGCTGAAAAAAAGTACAAATAAAAAAGCACTTTAAAAAAGAACTTTATTCCTGGCACGTGCCTAAAACCAAAGAGGGATCAATGACATCGATGCATTCTTGTCATTATTTCCTCCTCGCTTATATAAACATAGGAGAAGAGACCCGAGGGCCCTGGCCTACTCAAGGCCACGACCTACCTCAACAGTCAATGGATAAGCCGAGCTATAAGGTAAGACAGGGAAAGGAGTAGGAGAAACGAGCCATCTCGTTCATACGCGTATTCATAAGGAAGGGCGTGGGGCAAAGGCGGAGAGTTTTTCAACCGGAAGAACCGCATCTGCGATTCGGAACATAACAAAATTCCCCCCCTCTTGTTTCAAAAATGAAATGATTTTTAATCGTAATAGTCCGATTTACGCGATGTAAGATATCATTTTAATCGGGAGAACACCAAGAACCCAATGGCACCACGTTCACGTTGATACGATGAAGAATAAAGAATTTGGTTTTATGAAAAATTGATCAGTCGATCGCCCGTTCATACCGAGACTGTCGAGCGAACCCAGGTAGGCGCTCGGCGCAGAACAAAAGATACGGACAGTCAATCGTAAAATGATGTACTGCTGTACATAAAATGTTTATATTTTTCATCAGATTGTCGCGAAAATAGTATCAATGGATTCCTTATGCTTTCCCGATAAAAATGATATCAAACACCACATAATCGCGGTAATAACCTTGTAGCAAATGTGAAAGGTTGCATCGTGAAACGTTCCGGCATACGACAGATAGTATCGTCTATGCCATAGACTCTATGGGACGTTTTAGTATTTCGTTCGTTTTTCAAGCTTTATGCACGCCTGTGCAACACATGGGTCTCACTTAGCGAAAGTGCCACCTTTCGCTGGCCATACTATTATAATGTTTTTTTTTAACACAACATAAGAACATCGGGTGTCCCGGCTCTGGACAACTAGTTTCCATCGATCAGTCGCATTGTTCGGATGCGTCCGCGATCCGTGGTTGTGTAAAAATATTAGTAGTTTGTGTTTTAAATAGTTGTAAGCATTTTTTACTCTTAATTTCTTTCATTTTTACTTTTTTTAATTTTTTATATTTATTTTTTTTTATTTTTTTTCATTTTTTCAAATTTAATTTCGTGTGTATAAAGTGTGAATATGCCAAAGTGTCGAAGAGCAGGAAATCCCAGAGCGTCTTCATTGAGGCGACATATGAGCCGTGCGCGCAAATCCAGGAACCTAGTGCGTCCAGCGAATGTGCAACCAGGTATGTGCGATCAATTTCAAGAAGGGCAGGAAAATGTAGTGAGTCCACGTAACGATGACAGTGCATCCGTGTCATCCGTTGAAATGCATGATTGTACGATTGCAAATGTCTCTAATGACGATGTGAGCATATCGTTAACTCACTCATCTTCTGCATCTTCACGTAATGCATGCAATGAGTTTAAATGCTCAACATCGGGAATGCAAAGCGATACGGACGAAAATAACGAAAGTATCGTTCTGCACGAAGATGGGAACATCGATGCAGATCGTTTGCGTCCTGCCGAGATTAGTGGAAGGAGCATTGTCGATTTTGGACATATTTTTGCAGAATTGCAAAAACTGTCTAACCACAATCCGAACATGTGCATTTTCACTAATCTGGTCATTATGAAAACGATCCGTTATGGGTTGAAAACCAAGTATTTTGTCGAATGTCAAATGTGTCGTTTTAAAGATAACTTCTGGAGCGAACCGACAGACGACAACATATTGGATATCAATAGAGATGCCGTATACGGTACTCTATTAACAGGGACTGGCCACACACAGTTAGAAGAACTGTTGGCTGCTATCGATGTTCCATGCATGTCTAATAAAACGTATCTAAAGTATGAAAGCGAAGTATGTAAAGCTTTTGCTGACGCCGCCGAAGAAGAAATGCGATTTGCCGGCGAAGCGGAAAAACAATTAGCAATTGCAAGAGGTGACCTAATCAATGGTATCCCTCATATACCTGTGGTAACGGATGGTTCATGGATGAAGAGATCGTATCGCGGTGGTGGTTACGATTCTCCGTCTGGAAGCGCCTTTATCGTAGGTTATTATACGCGAAAGATATTATTCGTAGGTGTCAGAAATAAATATTGTGTTGTATGCGCACGCGCGTTTAATAGAAACATGACAGCGAAACAGCATGTATGTTTTAAGAACTGGGGACGTCATCAGAGTTCTACCAGCATGGAAAGCGACATTATATGAGAAGGCTTTCGCAAT
Source organism: Hylaeus volcanicus (assembly GCF_026283585.1). Classification (NCBI taxonomy): domain Eukaryota; kingdom Metazoa; phylum Arthropoda; class Insecta; order Hymenoptera; family Colletidae; genus Hylaeus; species Hylaeus volcanicus. The sequence goes on along the minus strand of NC_071983.1, from coordinate 18,591,659 downwards.
AGCTTAGAGATGCATGGCTTAATATATAGTAAATACATTGGTGATGGGGATAGTAATGTCTTAAAAAAACTAAGAGATTTCCCACCGTACCCGAACCTTGTTGTGAAGAAGATTGAATGCACAAATCATCTTCTTCGCAATTTGGCAAACAAAATACGAGACGCGGGTAATGGTGCCTCATATTTAAAAGCAATAGTTTCGAGTAGTGATTCGAAAATTAGAAACGCTGTAGTAAAGGCTGTAACGTATCGCCGCAATAGCCAAGTATCTTGGGAACGCAAAATTGCTGGTTTAATGAAAGATTTACAAAATATACCTAGCCATGTGTTCGGCGAACACAAAGATTGTGCCTCGTTACAATATTTTTGCAACGGAAATTCAAAAGAGAACGAGGCAAATCTTGTTCCCAAATTGCAAAACGCGCGAGTATATTGTAAAATCGAAAGTGGAATGAAACGTTTGGTAGTGAATGCGGAAAGTTTATTGTACAATTATACCAGCAATTCTGTGGAAAGCTGCAATGCAATTATTTGCAAATTTATTGGCGGGAAACGGACGCATTTCACTCAAAAAGGTTCTTACCAAGCACGTGTAAAAGCAACAGTCGTAAAATGTAATAGTTTCAAACCGATGACTGGTGCTTGCCGTGCAATGGGTAGAGAGCCGCCAGCACGCATGGAAATGCTGGAAGAAAAAAATATTGCACGAAGTAGAAAACGTGAAGAGCATTTGCGCGTATCTAAAGAATTGGGTGGTATTGTTCGCGCATCCAAGTATTCTGGCCGCAAGCAATCAGCTGACAAAGATTATGGTCCAAACGCGAAACGGCCAGATATGGATGATAACATTTTCGAACAATTAAAACTCGATCTGTATGAAAAGTTGAAAAGTCAACAACAGACTCGGGACGTACTGGAGTATACTACTCGGGGTCAGCATGAAAACCCGCAATGGCATCTCGTACGTAAAACATTGCTTACCGCTTCCAATTTTGGAAAGGTATGTTGCAAACGAGATACAACTTCCTGCAGTAGCTTGGTAAAAAATATTCTATATCCTCCTCAACTTAGAAGTGCTGCTGTTGCATGGGGTAAGGACAACGAAAAATTAGCACGACAAGAATTGGAGGAGCTATTGAGAATACAAATCAATGATTGTGGGCTGTTCATTGATGCTGAATTCTCATACTTTGGCGCGACGCCTGATGTCACTGTTGGCGACGATATTATCGTTGAAATCAAATGCCCTTACGCGGCGCGTAAAATGTCACCTAACGAAGCAATTGATAAAAAATTTGCAGGTCTTAACCGCGTATTTGCTAAAAATGATGACAATAATATGAATAAAAACCACGCGTAGTATTTCCAAGTTCAAGGGCAACTGCACATTACGCAAAGAAAGTATTGTATTTTTGCAATGTGGACGCCTCTTGGAATAAAGTACGTGATTGTTGAGCGCGATGATACATTTTGGAAAGACAAAATGTTACCATCGTTACAGCGATTCTACGAGGACTGCTTGGTTCCCGAAATAATAGATAGTAGAGTTGTTAGAAGCATGCCAATTCGGGAACCGCAGTATATCATTGAAGCGCAAGAAGCGGCCAAAAGCAGGAAAATTGTATCGAATAATTAATAGCTATGTAGAAATACGTAAAAAATTGGTAGTATTAATATTTATTTTGGTGGAGTTTTAGTGGGTATTCCTCTCCTTCTGAGGGGCGAGCCCCACACTACCCCCTCCGTTTGAGGGGTGTGCGTAAATGCATTTCTCCACGTATAAAAAAAAAAAAGAAGGGGGAGGGAGAGAGGGAACATTATAATAAAAACGGAAATTTTGTCCAGCAAAAAAGACGACGAACATTTGAAGGTAAATATTGTTCACTTTCCTCTGCATCAAACGCTACTGTCCAAGAGAAACTGTTTTTTTTCAGCTCAAGAGGGATCCAGGTATTGTCACCGAATTCTTAACATCGGACAAGCGACAGCGTCCAGGAACAAACCCCCGTACTCTCCCTTCTCCGAGCAGGCGTCTAACGATGAGACTCTTATAGATTATTAATTTTAAGTGTATGTTATACTTGTATTTGATTTTTACATTAAAATTATTTTGGAATATGGGGAATTGTTAAAAGATAACACGTTAAAATACATATGTATAAGAAAATGATGATAAAATGATTGTTACACAAAATGATCTAATATGCAAGAAAGAATTGACAAATATCAGGGAAGTATAAATTATTTATTGTATTACATACCGTTCTGCGCTTGCGTTTGTTCAGTGTATCATACTTGTCATTTTATAAAATAAAATTAATAACAGGAAAGATTAGATTTTACATTTACTATTGTTATATTTGATTATTAATAACAGCATACATTTTCAAATTCGTAATAAATTGATATATTAAATATTAGTATTGTGGTATGCGACAAAAAGTATGTATAAGAAAGTCGAGTATGTAAAATTGGCAAGGAGCGACTCTCTTTCGTTTCCGAAAAATAAATATTAAAAAATATCTAAATTTCAATTGACGAGTGTCAATCGAACAAGTGTTAGAGAAGAGGTGTACTAAAAACAGCGTTATAAACTACAAATTATAGCTAAAATTAGCAACCGTAAACTGGAACTTTAACATGAGCTTTTAATAACCAACAATGAAATAAATATATAGGAATTTTAATAAAAAAAGATAATATTATATAAATAAATATAAATTTATATATATTTAAATTATCATTATTTAACCTTATTCCTAATATAAAAAATACATTTGTATTAAAAAATATAACAATATAAAAAATAAATATTACTAAAGGTAAAGAAAAAAATAATGTGTAAAATATAAAATAATATCTCAATATTAATCGTATAATTTCTAATCCTCGATAAACAATAATTATAAATGTCAAAATTAATCTTACTCCATAATAAAAATAAAAGTTTATTAAATCTAAAGATAGAAAAATTATCGATAAAACTATTAATAAAACATTAAATAATAAAATATAAATATTTTCATATAAATTTAAATTTAAAATATAGATATATTGCTTATTTTCCATTATTAAATTTATATTTATAGATGTAATATAGAATTCCAGTACTTCGCAAAGCATTTATTACAATCATTTACAATTATCGTAAAAGTGCATTTTACTACTACACTTTTACCATTTATTCTCTTTCAATAAGACTTATATTTCATTATGCGTATGCTTTTGTCTATCTTATTACGTCCATACTAGCTATACCTACTTTTTTCATCAACACAAAAGACAATTTTTTCAATCTATTGTAATCAATCCAAGTTAGTTTAGACGTACATAATGTTTTTTTACCAATTTCTATATACATATACACACTTACTTAAAAGAAAAATGTATGACCGTGGGCATTTTTTAAACTTACTACGATACTGAACCATGATGAAAAGCGTCTTAGACTACTAGCGTAACAACCGCAGCAGAGACGACAGCAGCGCTGCAGTGGACAGCGTGATAGCGGAGCAACCATATTGCCATACAAATCATCGAGATTTCACAGCAACGAAGCTCATCAAGTTTTTTGAAGCGAAGAAGCAATATTTTCTCACGATTCTTTTTCTAAAATATTCTTTATATCACTCCGCATGCCACTTTAATGCCTGATTTTGCAATTTCACCTTTAAAATATGAAAAAAATATGTTTTTAAGGAACAAATTTTTTTTTTTGCAAATTTTCGAAACAAACTCTTGATAGGTCGATAGATTTACTTCCCCTGATTACAAAATGCATAATCATTATGTGTTTGTTTTCATTATTGTGCATAAAAAACGCGAAAAACTGTTTCGTAGTTCACCTATTCTCCGTTGCTCTTCGTTGGTGGCGCTAGTTTAGTTCCTGCGCAGCCTTAACAGTTATGACTACCTTTATCGATGATATCGATATTGATAAACTAATTTATTTCTTTACATACTTACAAACGGAATCAAACCCTATTGCATAACAATATCTTACATATGGATACCCGATCCATTTTGTCGCAAAATTTATTTTCGTTACCTATTATCAACGCCAAGTATATGAAAAAATAGCTTCCCCGTATATGCTTGGCGCTGGTGCTACCGCGTATCTTTTACTCGAGAAAACGCGATTCCAACCTAACCCGAAACTGCTGTCATTAATATCTCGTCACGCCTGCTGTATTTTCTAAATCTAAAGGCATTTTTCTAATGTAAATCGCATATAAGCTTTCGAATAAAACCAATCGACATCGTAATATCATATCATGAATATGTCAAAAACTGCAGCCTTTTTCTTTTCCTTTGACAAGGAATTTTTCGTCAACACTTAGCCAATAGGAGCTAAGGCCGTTCGTCGATTCGTCGACTCTCGGAATCAGTCGGCAAGGCTCGTCGGTCGGAATTGTAATATTACGTGGCTCTCACTCATGCCGCTCGTTCATTTCTAACTTGTAACTGTCAGTTTGGATTTGTGACATTTGGTTTCTTGCAACAAGACTTTCTGACATGCATTGTGCGTACTTTTGAAAATTTAAAGGACTGAAACTGGAATTATAATACAATAAATTGTGTGTTACCAATAGTGGATCTCTTTGTAGATTTTCCCACTTTATTTATTAATATTTAAACTTGTTACAACAAGATTTTCTGCCACACGTTCTGCATACTTGTGAATTTTATTCTAATAGAATACATTGTGCGTTACACATAGTGGATCTCTTTCCTTATTTCTCATTTCATGTTGAACATTTAAATTTCTAGCAACAAGACATTTTGCGATGCGTTGTGTGTACTTTGGAAACATAAAAGACTGAAACTGGTATTATAATATAATAAATTATGGGTTAGAAATAGTGTAGACCTTTTTTTTCACTTCATACTTCATTTTTGACATTTAAGTTTGTTACAACAAGACTTTCTGCCATGTGTTATGTGTGTTTTTGAAAACTTAAGGGACTGAATCTGATATTGTAATATAATAAATTGTGCGTTATTCATATGACATTAATTTTACTTGTAAATAACACATACAAGCCTTATTTTACTTGCAAATTAATGTAGAGCTTAAAATAAAAATACATTTGTCTTTTATTATAGTAAGCATAGAGTCTACAATATACATAATGTGTCTTAAGCCAGATATAGGAAAGACTCCAGCTTCAGTCCTTTAAGTTTCCAAAAGTATACAGAACGCATGGCAGGATGTCTCACTGCAAGAATTTTAAATGTTAAAGATGAAGCGAGAAATGAAAAAAAGAAATCAACTATTTGTAACGCATAAGTTATTGTATTAGAATAAAGTTCAGAAGTACGCAGACCGCGTGGCAAAGAGTCTTGTAACATATTTAAATAATGAGAAAATGAACAGAGATCCACTATTTGTAATAGATAATTTATTGTATTACAATAATATAGAAAAAGAGAGGTCAGACTTAGTCCTTTAATTTATCAAAAGTACCCACGACACATGACAGAAAGTCTTGTTGCATTTAAATGTTTCTGATATAGTGATTACATTTTTTCTTTAATAAATTTCTTGCAATGAGACTTCTGCAATGCGTTCCGCGTACTTTTGAAACCTTAAAGGATTCAAACTGATCTCCCATTTTCTATTATTTGAAGTCATTCACTATACAAATTATCTTTGTAAAAAGAAGTGAGATCCCCATAAAAAACTTCAAAAAAGTAAAAAAATTACGCCAAGTACATGAAAAAGTGGAGGACTTAAAGATTTATCATAGAAAAATAGAAGATCCTCCTAAAAAAATTCAAGAAAGTAGAAAAAGATGTGAAATGGAAATGAGGAGCCAGTACATGAAGGTCCTTTCCAGTAAAGTGCAAGGTGACACTGTGTAACATAATACCAAATGCTGTGTTCAACAGTGCAGACGTTCAGACCCTAATGACAACTTATGTAAACTGACTGCTCCGCACTTTGGCGGTGAAATGAAGAAGCTAAATTGTGTATCAACCACAATCTGAGACTGTTAAGACATTTGCCTAAATGTCCGTGGCCTGGAAGTCAAATGCTTGGCGTGGCCAGGCAAAGTCAAGGTTTTGATGAATAAAAATTATTTTAAAATGTAAAATAATGAAAATGTACTCATATTGTCAGCGTTTTAAACTGACAAATTATTTGAAAGCCTGTGATAGGAGAGGTATCTGCATCAATGAGTGTCCTTAGAAATATTTTAAAACACAATAAAATGAAAATGTACTCATATTGTCAAAGTTTTAAATTGACAAATTATGTGAAAGTCTGCGAGAGAGAAAGTATGGGTATTGATGATCTGAGAATGCTTTATATCTATTGACCTATGCTTAGAGCCGTGCGTGTATTGGTGCAAAAGGCGTAATTTATGTCCTCCTAGCCGGGCTATCGATAACCGTTGTAGAGAACTGTGGCGTGCCATAACGTGGCGTGGCCCAGTGCAGCTCGTGTCGGTGTATACGCACATAAATAATTCGAGCGCAATTTCCCATGTAATTGATGGGGTGCCCCCCTCCCCTACCTTCCTAGCTTCCCTTTCCTTTCCATAATGGTGAGTGAACTGAGCTCTGGATGTTAGCCACAGAGTACCCTGTGGGGCGTAAACTCGACAATGGCTTCGTCACGTCGCGCATTGTTTGCCACTGCCGAGAGTTCACTCTCAGGGTTGATTTACTGTCCTAAGTTCGCTCACGAGCTACGGACGGCTCTACAGCCCCGCAAAGAGCATGTTCCGAAATTTTCGTCGAAAGATCGTCGCTCTTCTGTCATCGCGTCCCCAATCCGTTTTCTCCACGGTCCTTGCTAAAAAATAACTTTGATTGCCGTTGCGGGCTAGTAAAACCAGCATCTTAGGAAACTCTTTAGCTGAAGCTTATCTTTACTACATACACTTTAATTATGGTTATGTACAAATCTGTTTATAAATATGTGGACACTTACTACCTTCGATGAATAAAAATATATACCAAAAATTATTACTATACAACTTAAATTGACAAATTATCTGAAAGCTTGTGGGAGGAAAGGTACCGGTGTCGATGAATGACCTTAGAAATAATTTAAAACGCAATGGAATGGAAATGTACTCATATCGTAAGAGTTTTAAATTGACAAATTATGTAAAAGCCTGCGAGAGAGAAAGTATGGGTCTTGATGATCTGAGAATGGCTTAGCTGGCCACGCCAAGCATTTGACTTCCAAGCCGCGGACATCAAGGCAAATTTTTAAACAGCCTTAGTTTGTGGATGATACGCTATTTAACTTCTTCATGTCACCGGTAAAGTGTGGAGCACTCACTTTACATGAATTGTCATTAGGATCTGAACGTCCGCACTGTTGAACACAGCATTTTAGCTGCACATAGTTGGAAATCACCGTATTTTACATTGTGTTACACAGTGTCGCCTTTGCACTTTATTGGAAAGGACTTTCATGTACTGGCTGCTCATTTTGATTTCACATCTTTTTCTACTTTCTTGTAGTTTTTTATGGGGATCTTTTATTTTTCTATGATAACTCCTTGAATCCTTCACTTTTTCATGTGTTTGGCGTAATTTTTTTACTTTTTTGAAGTTTTTGTATGGGGATGGTACTTTACATTACCTTACGCGCATTTCTTGACACGTCCATGCCAGCGCTGCTATTTGTGATTCTCGTCATGGGGCGGCGTGGTGGTATACACCATCTGATAGACACGCGAGCGTGCGCCACCACTACTCGCATCTCAATCAAGTCTAAACATACGATACAAGCAGCCCGATGGGACATATAAGTGTGAACCATCGGTGGTACACGCTGGCATGAACGTGTTAAACGGTAATATAATGGTTCTAATTAAAGCATGGAATGAAATATAATTTTTATTAACGATAACAACGACATCGCGGTCTGATAATTGTAATTCGTTAACACAGAACCTACGCTAATATTAAGAGTTGGAAGACGGGCTGGTTTATGTAACGCTAGCATCGACTGTCTAATATGGCGGAGAGAGATTGACATTGCTTGTTAAGTATCGCATGTGTGGAACTTTGACTTTCGTAGGGTGGCAACTTCGTGATTTCCAATCCTCGCTCTAGCACGAAACGCTAATGGAGAACGCTTACAGATTGGGAGAACATTTAGCCAGGTTAGCGCTTGCGGCAACTTTATTTACGCCGTCCACATGTCGACACCGACAATAGTCCTGCGCACACAGTAGCACTCAGCGGTAAGTAACTATGCAAACATCGTACAGTTTGTATTTGTGGATGGCGCCCGCTGCTGCTTACGGCTGTGTTCGTCCATTTGTAAATTGATATTAGTTCTTTCATCCGAAACGCTTCGGCTACTGCCATTCTACCATTGTCTAAGGAAATAATTTTAATCGTTTAACACCCTTCGAAGAGATACCACGATTGCTTTCTACATTAGCAGAGGAATGGTTCGATCGGAACAATCTGTAATACATAATTATAGGATCGCATCGTTTTTTGAAAGATATCAATTAGAAATGCATTGTAGTCTGATATGTTCGGGTAACCGATTTGATGAACCTATGTACATATAAAACTACCGGCATCTCAACCAAGAGAGAGAGCGAGAGAGAGAGAGAGAGAGAACTCCGATTGATTCAACTGAATTTCAGTGCGAATGTATCGTTAAGTTCCTCCTGCCTCTACGGCTACATACGCCCGTGCGGTACTGGCTCCTCGGACGCAGTCGCTACGTACTAACTGCCACGGTTTCGGCCCTTTCCCGTCTACAAATACTTTGTTTGGACAGCTTTCATTCCCGGTGTCTTCACGATAGAAAACCTTACATTACGAAACTTTGGCGCGCAGGTGTGATTCCTGTAGAAATTTCTTATTCCAAGGACGAGTTGAAATGCGTCCCTTACAAACTACTAGTCCATGTTCCCTGAAAATCCACAGAAATAACAAGACGTAATGTTCTTATGACAATACTACAATACAACATACAATGCATTCAACTGTAAACACTCGTGACTGAAAATGATCATTACTGTAACTGATCCCATCCTCCGATCGAGTAACACTTTTATCAAAAGCTTTTGCGAGTTTTGCAGAGTCATGATTTCAACTTTGTCGCCGACTGCATTCCTACCGTAGGACAGGAGACGAGCAAACATGTATACAGGTTAGGTGGAGTGGCTAGTGGAGTCCGAACGGAGTGCCTGAAGACAAGAAGATAAAGCAGGAAGGTCAAGAGAGACGCCCTCACTGACATTACTGCTTCATAACTCCCGGTAAGCGGAAAAGAGCATATGTGACAGTGGGCGGACGAGTGAACAGGGGAAAGAGCTAACAAGCGGACGAACTGCGCATGGTTTCCGGGAGTTTTATAGCCAACAGGGAGGGTGTTTCAGACTGAACTACCACGCGTTGCCTTACGAGACTACACCGTTACACGGTTCCTGCATTCTCGTAAAGAACTCGACAGACGTGCATATCACGTTTTCGGGATACGTCGCTTCACTATCTTCTCTAATCTCCATTCATTCTTACGCTACTAACCCAAACGTTCGACTAATCCTCGCAAAGAACCAATCAAGATTTCATACTTTATACCATTCTAATACATACGTATCGATGAAACTTATTGCACAAATATTCGCACTTGTGGTATTTTTACGTGGAATAAGTATCCGAAATGAAAGATATTAAGTTTCCATTTAAAAGATATGACCCACTTGTATCAGGTTTGCCCTAAATATCACATCGATATATTTTGTAGTATATACACATACAGGTTTATTTGAAAACCATAAAAAATATCGTTTCTGAAATAACCGATTCGAATAAGAATCGATCGATGTCTGAAGTGGAAAGTAGAAGGAATGTATTAAAAATGAAAGAAACGCGTGAAGAAATGATTCTAAATTGATTCTGAAATCAATTGGAAATTCATCTATCGAATCTAATTTCGCGAATTCGAGCAATATTCTCACAACTCTCGATAGCATAGAATTAACGACTTGCCTTGACAGTAATGCGGTACTACGAGCTTTCGCTGATTATTTGTAACGGTGCTCACGCACACTGTTGTGACTCAGAAATGATAACCGATGATTTATCCGTGACAGGTACAGGTACTGCGGATGGATTATCGTTCGGATTGTAAAGTATGAAATAATTAGGGAGCGGACCGTCGACCATCTATCATTGGGTAACGATGGCCGGTTGTCAGACACCGTTCATTTATCATACTCGCCTAGCCATCAACCTCTTCCAACTCCCATCGCATCGGCAGTGTTCCATTGTTCGTATATCGGACGTAACTGTCCGTTACTGCTAATTACCTCCTGCCCCTGCGAAAGATTACGCAGTCAAGGTATCAAACGTATTAACATGCACGTATCTCTGGGTATAAGTCACACACACGCGCGCGCGCGCGCACACAAAATTGCACAGGCTTAGCATGCATCGGTTTAGCGAGGGAGCAACGACTCTATTAACCATATTTACTTGGCCAAAGATCTTGCCTATCGGTCAACTGTACGGTATGAGAATGCTGTCGTATATACGGTGACGTTTCCTCGGTAACGCAAGGGAATACAATTCAACGGTAATCTGCCAACATTTAATTTGTGACGCAACAGACTGCATGTACTTTGTACATATGTACATACATGTACGATTGCATACAGGAAACAGATTTGGACATGTGCTTCTCAATATTCCAATTCCGTTCTTGGACTCTAAATAATTCATTCGTAATATGAATCATATTAATACATTAACGACAGTGGTTACTATGCGTTACGTTGGCAGGTTATGAATGATGACACCTGTTTCGACTCTCGATGCTCGATGGCCGACATAAGCACCTGTTCAAATTAATTTGCAACTATTTTTTAAATATCATGCACGGAATGAATAACATGTAAGAAAATCATATCGAGTTATCCTATAAGCGACATCAGATGTGTTATAATCATCTCATTGTTAATACTTGCAGCATTCGGTTCATATTTAGACTAATTTTTACCTTTAACATATTCACCCTGGCACTGTTATCTAGACGAGACGCGGTAGCGTCTCGGGGCCAAGTACATGAAAAATTATCCATCATCGCGTATATATGGCGTTGGAGCTACCACGTATCTTTTACAGGAGAGACAGTCCATTCCAACTTAACCTGAAACTTCTTTCATGAATATCTCAACACGTCTGCAATATTTTCTAAATTTAAAGGCATTTTTCTTATGTAAACCGCATATAAGCTTTCGAATGAAACCAAAATCATTAAAACCGGGCCACGTACAATTGAGATATCGTAACATCATGTCATGAATCTGTCAGAAACGGTATTTTTCGTATGATTTTCCCGTCGTCAACCATTAGCCAATAGGAGCTAACCAAAAGCCGAGTGTCGTTCGTCGGCACTCGGAATCATTCGGTTCGGCATGGCTCGTCGCCTCGTCGGCCATCGAGCGTCGAGAGTCGAAACAGATGTCATCATTCATAACCTGTCAAGTGTCAAAGCTTCTTACACTATTGCATTATTAATTACATTTATATCAGCAAAATGTTTTCAACTTAGACTTTTTATGTAGGGTTTAATAACAAATTGCAGCCACTGTTGTAAAGTGTTGGTCAATCTTGACTACAAGGTAAGTTGTCAAAATCTGAATTGCGAGATACCTTTAATCATACAGAAAATGTTTTTAATATAGATTCATACCGTCAAAGTGTTTTGAATTTAAGCTTTTTATGTAGAGCTTGTGGAAATGAAGGGAGCCCACAGGATTAGAGATTAACAAATTGCTGCCAGTAAAGGTCAAGATGTCGATGAATAAGAATTATTTTAAAACGCAAAATAATGAAAGTGTATTCATATTGTCAGAGTTTTAAATTAACAAATTACCTGAAAGTCTGTGAGAGAGAAAGTATGGGTATTGATGATTTAAAAATGCCTTGCCTGGCCACCCCAAGCATTTGACTTCCAGGCCGCGGAAATGTAGGCAAATCATCTGGCAGCTCATTTCGATTTCACATCTTTTTCTACTTTCTAGTAGTTTTTCTATGGGAATCTTCTATTTTTCAATGATAACTCCTTGAGTCCTCCACTTTTTCATGTTCTTGGCGTAATTTTTTGTGTTTCTCGCCGAGGAGCGGCGCGGTGGTACACGCCGTCTGATAGCCACGCGAGCGCGAGCCACCGGTGGTATACGCCGTCGTGAACGTATTAATCGACATCTCGGTCAGACGTGACGGATAAAGACGTACCTATGTATCAGTGCTATAGCGTGTCAAGATTTACTTTCTTCCCCGAGTGAATATTTGGGGATCCAGACATTTTAATATTCTATAAGTCTGTGCTTTAAATATATTTTTTAATTTTAAAAAAGTTCTCACCACATTGCTGTGGTTGATATAGGTACTATATCATCGAAAGAATTGCATGTCTACGATATACGTAATTTGCATACGATCATTTCTATTACCCAAGGAAAGTGGAAACGGAAAGTGAGAGTTTTTTCACAACATCGAGAAACCGGCAAGTTTACAGGTTCGCTAATCCCGCAGGGACGGTCCTATTTTTCTCTCCCCTCAACCGTACATCGATTCGTTTGTCAAGTAACTTTCGAGTCCGGGGGTAAGCCAATATTTCACGAGAAGCGGATCCAAGACTGGGGCTAGGAAACGGTGGGAAAGCTGCTGACCACACAGAAGATAAATTTGTTCCGCAATTGAGACGGGCGTGCCGTAGTAAATCTTGTCCAGTAGGTATCTCTTCTTCTCTCTACCACAGGTATAAAACTATAAATCGAGCTTGGAAAGACATTCGCCTTCGTTTTGAACCTTATTACGACGAATGAAACATGCAAAGAATTGTACATACAAGAGGAAAGCTCATCGATAACTACTCGTAGCTCGTAACATTACGGTATGACCAAATGACTAGAAAATTATTGAGAAAGCAGTTGCAAAAACAAGAAGAAAACATAATAACAAGTGTTTGTAATACCGCTGGAATAAAGTAATTTCCTAAGATGGCGTAAGACATCCTCTATCTAAAGGTGGCGAGGAAGAGTGTTTTAAAGTGTACACAAATTTTTATTAACCGGAATTATACATTGTTTAATATGAATGCATAAGCGTAGTCCACGTTTTGTCGAATTTAACAACCACTGACAATCGAGACCATTACCAAAAATTGCTTTCGTATAATTCTACGACTTTTATAAATAAAACTATAGGTGAGTATGGTACGAAATCTGCTTTGTGTACGCATGTATAAGTAGGTACATGCACTGTCCCGTTTAAATGTTGGGTCGCGATTATCTCTCGAACTATAGGTCGTTATGGTAAATGTTTCAAAAAGAACTTACCGTTAGACTATTTCGAGAGGTACATCCTATGGGTCTGTTCGTTTCTTTACGCTTTTTTGTTATACTAGTATAAATATATGTGTAATATAAAAGCAGAACATTCTGTTTCGATTAGGCGACGACCAGATAATTACAACGCTACGTTGTTATGCTACGCTTCTGGTTGGTAAAAGTAAGAGGAAGATTTAAGCTACATTCGAATCTTGCAGAGCAGAATTACAAACTCGTGGATTTTACTTATTAGTTCCATATCGCGGTATAATTAATGTTTACTAGAGAATCAGTTTCTTCGTTGAAAAAGACTCTCTGTTTTACGCAATCGCATATACATCGAGCATTATCTCCATTAGTCTTTACGGGCTACGGTGTCCATATACCACATGTATACGCCTGTTCGTCCGTTCGTTGGCATTCTGAATTATTCTCGATTCCTCGAGTTCACCGCAGACGCGTGTTGAGAATGATACATTATTTCCCATTGCGAACATTTCTTTGCTGCGTAATGGGCGATAAATAACATAAATTAATGCCTTATTCTAGACATGTCGGTTATTTATGCCCTGGAATAACTTTATTCCGAAGCGTGATTACCGGCAGGCACGCAGCCCTGCGCTTTACTCGCCCCACCTCTCTTTTTCTCTCTTCCCTTCTCTTCCCTCTCCTTATATGCCTCTATCTATATTCTAGCCATGCGCTAATGCTAATACCTCGAAACTTCAAATTCTTACAACACTTCGATGTATGATAAAATCTTCCAGTATCAGTGTCTACCAGTTTCATTTCATACGTATCATTTCGTTCGGCAGTAAATTATTTCGAAACGATTTATAATCTGTTCGAGAAAAGCGTATACGGCGAAACATTTTGTTGGAAACCATTAGAGGAGAAATTCGTACGCGACAAGAAAACAGGGTCATCCCTCCTTGATGCTTTGTTGATAAAATTTCAGTTATCGTTAAACCTTGATCATAGAACAGCATATTTCATTATCAACAAAATTTAACAGATTTCACGCTTGTCATAAGAATCTAGGGATTGTAAACCACACTCAGTAAAAAGCTTTTCTCCGTTAGCACCCCCATATTCCAGTATCTCATATCTATCAATTCGTCCCTGTCTCTATCCATGCTTCATTGTATGTCACAAACGTTACATTTCGTTGTTAGCAATCCCTGTATACAAGTATCTTATATACATCAAACTCCTTTCCAATAAAGTGCAAAGGCGACACTGTGTAACACAATGTAAAATTCGGTGGTTTCCAACTATGTGCAGCTAAAATGCTGTGTTCAACAGTGCGGACGTTCAGTCCCTAGTAACAACTCATGTAAAGTGACTGCTCCGCAGTTTGGCGGTGAAATGAAAAAAGTAAATAGCATATCATCCACAATCTGAGACTGTTTAAAAATTTGCATAGATCTCCGCGGCCTAGAAGTCAAATGCTTGGCGTGGCCAGGCAAAGTCGTGTCGATGAATAAGAATTATTTTAAAACGCAAAATAATGAAAGTGTATTCATATTGTCAGAGTTTTAAACTGACAAATTATCTGAAAGTTTGTGAGAGGAAAGGTATCGGTGTCGATAAATGACCTTAGAAATAATTTTAAATGCAATACAATGGAAATGTACGCATATCGTAAGAGTTTTAAATTAACAAATTATGTGAAAGCCTGCGAGAGAGAAAGTATGGGTCTTGATGATCTGAGAATGCCTTGCCTGGCCACGCCAAGCATTTGACTTCTAGGCCGCGGAGATCTATGCAAATTTTTAAACAGTATCAGATTGTGGATGATATGCTATTTAGCTTCTTCATTTCACCGCCAAGCTGCGGAGCAGTCACTTTACATGAATTGTTATTAGGGTCTGAACGTCCGCGCTGTTGGACACAACATTTTAGCTGCGTATAGTTGGAAAGCACAGAATTTTACGTTGTGTTACACAATGTCGCCTTTGCACTTTATTGGAAAGGACTTTCATGTATTGGCTGCTCATTTCGATTTCACATCTTTTTCTACTTTCTTGTAGTTTTTTATGGGGATCTTCTATTTTTCTATGATAACTCCTTGAGTCTTCCACTTTTTCATGTACTTGGCGTAATGTTTTTACTTTTTTGAAGTTTTTTATAGGATCTCACTTCTTTTTACAAAGATAATTTGCATAATGAATGACTTTAAAGTATATAGTACTTTGTGTAGAGTTCATGGTGCCCGAAACAGCTTATGGTTGCAAGAAATTGAAATTTTAAAAATGAAGTGAGAAATAGGAAAAATATATCCACTATTTGTAATGCACAATTTATTGTATTAATATTAAGTTCATAAGTATGCAGAACGCATGGCAGAAAGTCTTGTTGGAAGAAATTTAAATGTTAAAGATAAAGTGAGAAAATTAAAAAAGAGATCCACTATTTGTTAATATATCTATAATATTTTTAATGTCTATAATCTAAAATTTGTCTACTGTATACCTATAATATTTTTAATATGTATAATCTAAAATAATCCATATGAAATAATATGAAAAAATGAATTCTTTAGTTTTATGATTTATATACACAGACTCCTTATTTTTTTAATTGAATAGAAGACAAGAATAGAAGAGGGGGTAAAGAAAGTAAATATATATATTTCATATGATATTAATTTATTAATTATAAACATTTATTCATTCAATTCATGAATTAATAATATAAATACCAGCAAATGTGTTATGCACACCGCATCATCTCATGCTTAAATTATCTGTAAAACATACAAACCATATGTTAGTTGCAAATTAACGTAGAGTTTAAAATAAAAATAGAAATCATTTTCATATAAGCATTATATACAGATCACTTAGATCCTTCCATTGTACACTCTGTCAGGACGTAGTATATTTTAACTGGCCAATTTCAATATACCTACCAAACTTTATCATATTCCCTTTAATACTTGCACGATTCTTCTTGAGGTATTTTAATAATTACTACCAGATATCCTTTACTCAGATAAAATATTAGAATTTCACTGCTGCAGCTCCTATTTTTGGAGAGCGCCAAAATATTGTTGCTTCGTCATCAAATTACTTGCTTCATGAAACAAGCAATTCATCCCTTCGATTCCTCTTATTGGAATGACTGTAGCTGCTTAGACCAATCAAAGCCTGTGAAAACAGAAAACGCACAAGAATTTACAATGCTAGTACATATACTTTAAACACACAAAACTACGTATCAAATAATGATAAACACTAGCTACTTTCAATTGTGGATTTTACTTACTCGTTTATTGATGATGTTATATGCTCCTCTTCTTGTTGTAATAGGTAAAAAATATGTCGCACTGCTAAAACTACTATTATGGTTTTAATGCGTGCACACACGTATTACAAAGCAACATTACTGTCTCTTGTGCATTATTTCTTGTAGTATCTGGTGAAAATTTTTTCTTCTGTCTTAATAACCTGCATCCAGCTATTCCTCACTGTAAAATACAGGGTGTCCCAAAAGTCGGGGAGGAGCCGGAAATGGGGGGGTAGCTGAGACGATTCTGAACAACAATTTCCTTTGCAAAAATGTCGGATGGGGCTTCGTTTTTGAATTATTAACGAAAAATGCTACTACTCAATTATTTCTAGTAAAACTGTTAATTTATTTTACGTTTTATACATATTTCGTATTTCAGAATGAAGTGTACCGGCAGCCGGTTCCCACGCCCGAGGAAGTCGTTGCACGAATCCACGCCGCGCTGGTGAAGCTGCAACCCAGCATCCTCCGGAACGTCCAGGGCGCTGATATTCGAAGGGCGACGACGTGTCTAAGAGAAAACGGCGGTCACGTCGAGCCCTTTCTCCAATAATACAAATCGGCCCCTTTCGAGGCCACCAAATACTGGGTGCAAAGGACTCGGATTTAAAGGACGCGGTGCAAAGTGATAGTGACCGTGGAAACCCCTGTGTAAAGTGCAGTGGGTTCAGTGACCGGCCATCCCATCAGCTGAGCCGCGTAGCAGGTACCAGGCCAGGATCGGTGCGATGACCCACTCGCCGCAGCCCTTCTTCACGAAAACAGGTCAACTTACAAGTCAATGGGTGAGTCTAATTTTAATTCTGCCTTCACATGTTAACCCTTAGAAGCCTGATTTTCCAAATTAAATTTTAAAAAATATCAATGTATTTATGATTTGAACAATTTTGACAGCTGACGTTTATTTTTTCAACTTTTGTTCAAAAGAACAGTATGCAATGGTAACATACATACAGCCAAATATTAAAAACAAACCAATTGCAAGTGTACAATTCGATTTAAAAGTTCGGTATCAAATTTGAAACTTAGGGCATTTAAGGGTTAATTTCAGGGATTTTTATTACTGGTATTTTTACGTTGTAACACATGAAATGCCTCATTTTGTATTGGCAAATTTTTTTATCCACTTTCTCGAAAAATATTTCTATCCTTCAGATCTGTGACCCATTAATGCAAAGTTTAAAGTCTCCTTCATTTTAATTTTCAAACATTTACATATTTTCACCCATTTTCTTATGCATGTAAGTTGTACATTTTAACGATTCTCATGTTAAAGTTAGATTCAAATTTATTATGATAAATTGTCATTGAAATTTTTTAACGATTACGTATTTGAAGGTAGGAAACGTGTAATTTCTTCATTAAATGTACAGATTTCGATACCTCCTATCTTGATCAGTAACGTTTAATATAAAGAAAAAGTTATATTTGCTTAAAGTTTTCATTATAAATCAGACGTTTCATGTGCTACAACCTCACACTGGTATTAACGCGTGCTGTTTTACCGGTCCGCTTGTTCGCTGGCTCGAGCCTCCTGGCTTACGCCTATGCTCTGAGCGCGCGCTCCTCCGGCGCTGTGATTGGTCAGTGTTTTTCGTTAATAATTCAAAAACGAAGCCCCATCCGACATTTTTGCAAAGGAAATTGTTGTTCAGAATCGTCTCAGCTACCCCCCCATTTCCGGCTCCGGCTCCCGGGGGGAGGATTGAGATAGTTTTTCTTAGCGCAAATGTTGCTCGAGTCTTCGTTAAGGAGATATTCCAGAAACAGAAACTCACGACCAATCAGAGTGCGAGTATGCCGGAGGAGCGCCTGTGGAACCATACTCGCGTTCTGATTGATCGGGGGTTTCTGTCAGTATCTCCTTAACAAAGCCTCGAACAACATTTTCGTTAAGAAAAAATTGTTTCAAATCACCCCCCACCCCGAAATACCCCATTCAAGGACATCCAACATTTTTTGGACACCCTGTATAATTGCAAATGGGATTATCAGGAATGCATGTGAAAGAATTGATTGCGTTTGGTAAATTCCTTATTGAGCTACACCAGAGCATAGCAATTTTGCACCAACAATGATTTTAAACAATGAAAGTGTCCATAAATTTTTGCAAATGGGAACATCACGAATTCATCTATTATGAAATGCGGAAGATTCCATCGCGCTCGGTAATTTCCTCACCAAGTTACATCATATAATAGGAATTTTGCGACAACAGTAGTTATAAACAATACAGAAATTCATAAATTTTTGCATCTGTGATCATTGCGAAAACCTCTCCGGCAGCAAAATGTAAGGGGTTTCATCAATTTCAGGCCAAACATACGTGAAATAGTACGCTTTTTGCGATAAAATGTGATATAAAGTGGTAAAAAATAAGACAAAGACAAATGTTTTGTTATGGGATCAAATGGCAAATGTTCTTCCAGATGCAAAAAATTTCAATCTGATTGGTCCATCCGTCTCGGAGTAAGAAGCAAGACAAAATTTTTCTGTTTTAAAAAAAAAAAACGGGTAAAAAATGACAAATCACAAAATGTTTCTTTTACGCGACCAACTGGAAGAAATATTCGACAAGATGCAAGAGGTTTCACTCCGACTGGTCAAGCCATCTCGGCGTAATCGGTGAACACACCTTAAAAAGAAAAAAGAAAAAGAAAAAAATACATGTCGAATTGAGTAACCTCCTTCTTTTCGAAGTCGGTTAAAAAATAAGAGATTGAAAGCGGCAACCATTATGGTTTATGAGGCAGGAGACAAGAAGTTTTCGACGGTCTGAAAACCTTGATTGATCAAAGCAGTTGCCGCTTAATACGTAGCCCCAGCCTAATCATCGATAATATAATTCCACGAAGAATCATCACGTGCGCAATTATTTAAAAGATATATCAAGTTCCTCGGAAACCTCGTATACTAAATAACATCGTCTACTTATTTAGTTAAAGAAATACAAACAGAAAACTTGTATGCAGCTTCAAGCTCGTTAACATTCTTCACAATACTTCAGAGTTGGAATTGCCAATTTTGGTTTGCTTTGATATAAAATAATAAAGTATTCGTGACCATTTTAGTAATTCTCTGATAAAACGAAGGACATATTCTTTTAATAATAAGAACAGTAAAACCGGAAAATTTAAAGAAAAAAAAGGAAGATGCCGATGTAAGGAAGGAGAAGAGGAAAAGGCGGAAGAGGAAGAAGAGGAAGAAGAAGAGGAAGAAAAAAAAGAAAAAGAAGAAGAGGAAGGCGGACCAGGTGAAGAAGAAGCAGTAGCTGAAAACGATGAAGGGGAAGTGGAACGAGAAAAAAGAGAAACGAGATCGGGAATGTCTCTTCGTGTCTGTTCTTTCATTATTCAGCGATTAAGCCCCTGGTCTCGGCCTTTATGAATTATTATGGTACCACATCTCACGACATCGCCATCAGTCACGAGTTGTCTGTCGTGTATCTCGGTAACTATCTCCGCGGCCGCCTGGCAGACGGGTTTACATTTATCACCGTCATCTTTTCAGCATGTTTGATTTATCTTCTCCGCATTATCATCTAGCATTTTGACATTTTGTTTGAATGGATAAGAGCGGCGAATGTCATTTCGCCACGGGAGCTGATACGCCCCAAAGGCGTGCGTTTACAAAAGAAACCTACGAAGAAAGGCGTGTGTATGTGTGGTGACAATGTGTTTGTATTTTACGGGTTATATGATAGTGTTGTCTTAAACTCCAACAGTTAAAAACAATCTAAAAGAAAGAGCCCTTGATACTAGTAAAAACTGGAGTTGAACGAGTCTTCGATTACCTGTCCTCGATAAATTGCACGTATAACGAGGGGAGGATTAGCTGTTGCGATCATCGCAGCACTGACTGGTTGCGTTAAGAAAAGGATGGTTTTTGTTCGGTACACTAGCACTCTTTGCGCGGAATTACGCTGAATGTATCTGTTTGTACTTCGATTAACATCAAGAAATTGATACGCATTGACCTGTTAGGAAATAAGAAGATACAAACAGTAGATTCGCGTATTTTTCTACTATAGTCGAGCGTGTTATTGCAAACATCTTTAAGTTGAGTAGGTACTTCCCTTCATCTCGTTATTCTCTACATCATTCAGCCAATAACAACGTTTCTTAACTGGCGAATCGGATTAGATTTTAACTTACTATCATTTAGCGGTATAATCGAAATCTTACACAAAACTAACCAAACTTCGGTTAGAAGGATAAATAATTAATAATGCCACGATTAATAATTATTCGAAAATACTTGGTGACAATTTTATTCCAAATTATATAAAACTTTCAATAGTTACAAAACGGTCAACTGTAAGGCCGGGTTTCAACACGCGAGAAAACTTCTGCAATAAGTGTCTAACAGACTGTCAGACAGCAACTAGCTAATGTAAACAGTACTGCAAGCGAACTCGCGACAGTTCCCATGCGCTCACAACGATTTGTCGCGAGAGCCGATTACTTGCAGATCTAATCACGCTCGCATCGACTCCCCGCAATTTCTCGCACTATAGGACTGGTTTCGTATAGATCGCGCTAGCAGTGACACTTTTCTGTTCTGTCTACAATAATAGCAAACTCCACGGCCCGTCTACTTGATGCGGTACGATGCGGATGTCCTTAATTTACAGACGCGGTAGCGTCTCGACGCCAAGTACATGAACAATTATACGCCACCGCGTATACCTGGCGCTGACGCTCCGCGTATCTTTTAAGGTCGATTCAGACTATACGACACGTTCCGGCAACGACACGTATCGGCACCGACACGCGTTTTAATAGAACGTACGTGTCATTGTCGGAACGTGACGGTCCGTGTCGTATAGTCTGAATCGACCTTTACTCGTAACCCGGCTATTCCAACCTAACCAGAAACTTCTTCCATTAATATCTCATCACGTCTGCAATATTTTCGAAATATAAGACGTTTTTCTGATGTAAATCGCATATAAACTTTCTAATAAAACCAAAATCATCAAAATCGGTTCACGTACAACTGAAATATCGTATATCATGTCAAGAATCTGACAAAAACGGCTTCTTCTTGTTCTTTCGGTTTTATTTCATCAAGGAATTTTTTGTCAACACTTAGCCACAGAAGCTAAGGCTGTTCGTCGATTCGTCGACTCTCGGAATCGCTCGGCAGAGCTCGTTGCCCGGCATAAGATATACTTGTGTATCGTTTGACAGATCTAGAGACGCGGTAGCGTCTTGACGCCAAGTACATGAAAAAATAGCCTCCCCGTATATGCCTGGCGCTAGCGCTACCGCGTATCTTTTACAGGAGAGCAGGTCCATTCCAACCTAAACTGAAACTTCTGTCATTAATATCTCGTCACGCCTGCTGTATTTCATAAATCTAAAGGCATTTTTCTTATGTAAACCGCACATAAGCTTTCGAATGAAACCAAAATCAATGAAACCGGGCCACGTACAACTGAGATATCGTAATATCATGTCATGAATCTGTCAGAAACGGTATTTTTCGTATGATTTTCCCGTCGTCAACCATTAGCCAGAGATGGGCATTATTTACATAAACAAATTATTTAAATAGAAAATCGAATAAAGAGACATAACTTTATCTTTATCCCATGACTGCCGAATAAAAAAATGTATTCGAAGTAAATATACTCAAAGGATAAAGATAACTTAAATTATTTTTATTCGAAGGCTAAAGATACCTGCTTTATCTGCAGAAAGTTTCAATCGTAAGATACTTTTCGCACTTTTAACTTTATCCGACGGGTAAAGATACCTGCGTTAACTGCAGAG
>NC_071983.1:18506384-18549261 GCF_026283585.1 Hylaeus volcanicus | reverse complement strand
ACTCGCTGGGCTCACACGCGCGTCGTTATCGCCCTGGCTCGTAACATTGCCAATCTGAATTATGTAAAGTTCCAAAATTACAAGCAACAGATAGGGCAGTCTATTTCTGAATTGGCCACAGAGATCGAAAGACTGGCGCAGGGCGCGTTTAGTGAGTGTCCTCCAGAAATTAAAGATAAACTTGCGACCTCTCAATTCTTGAGCCAGATTTGATGTTTGATAAGACGTGTACGTCAAGTCTTTGCGTCAGTGTCGAGTCATACATGACTGCGAAGAAAACTCCTAGTACCAAGAAACGGCGTTTCGTGGAAGAATTGCATGCTCCGGCGAGAAGAAATTTTCCCCGAAGACGCGTCATAGTACCTGGGTACGACGACTTATGGCAAGCGGACGTGGTCGAGATGCGACCTTACGCGCGGTATAACAGAGGCTTCCATTACATACTCACTGTTACCGATGTGCTGAGTAAGCATGCATGGGCCACACCCCTCAAAACCATGAGTGGAAATGAAGTTTCTACAGCGATCGGAAAGATAATCCGAAACAGTGGAAGGTATCCGAAAAATTTGCAAACCGACAAAGGAAAGGAATTTTACAACGCAAATGTGCAAAAACTTTTGTCAAAATACAACATAAATCATTATTCAACGTATTCAGTGATGAAAGCGTCAGTCGTCGAGCAGTTCAGTCATACACTCAAAAACGACATGTGGAAACTGTTTACGCTTAATGGAAGTTATAAATGGATCGACTCGATGCAGCAACTCATATCAAATTACAACGCGCGTAAGCATCGAACTATCGGCATGCGACCAATTGACGTTACACCAACAAACGCCTCGAAGCTCTTAACAACAACAACAGTATATAATCACGTAAAGATTGCCGCTCCCGCACGATTCAGAGTGGGAGATACGGTACGTGTGAGCAAATTCAAAACAATTTTTGAAAAAGGTTACACACCTAATTGGGGAACTGAAATATTTACGATCGCCGAGGTTCAGAAAACTAATCCCGCAACGTATCTGCTGAAAGATGTTTATGGAAAACCAATTGCTGGAGGATTCTACGAACACGAGTTGCAACGCGTTGCCGACGCTGATGTGTACCTTGTGAAAAAAGTGTTACGTCGGAAAGGGAATAAGGTGTACGTGAAATGGTTAGGATTGAATAGTGCACACAATTCATGGATAAATAAAGATAATGTATTGTAAAAAATTAACATTTTTTAAATTAAATATTCAATTTTATACATATACTAGCATTATTAATTACATTACAATGTTTTTTTTTATTTACAACTAAATATATATGTACATCTATTAAAATCGAGGTAAAAATTATTTACAAAATACATGTACTGATATATCTAAAGCGGTATTTTATAATGACCCCACGGCAATGTATCCGTTGAGTCGGGTACGATATACCGCTTATCGTCGTACGGACTCAGAGCGATTGTTGATTCCGCCATTGTGTATACTTTGTGTAATTTTGATCTTATACATGTCTGATTACGAATCATTTCAATTTCGTTTCGTAGGCACTGCGTCTAGTCGTCGAAAGTTATCATCCTGGAAACAACGTTACTTTTTACACCTTTCGCCTTTTTCGTATCTTTTTTACCATCTACACGCAGTGCATACATTTTCGCTCCGAGTCCAACAAATTCTGTCATTATTGCCCCATTGTTTTCGTCTTTCATCAAACCGGGGACTTTTTTGTTTACAAGCGGTATATCGTAAACGTTCCCTACCGGATAATCGCTGGTGTCAAATCGATTAATATCGCGTTTTATAGTATCATAAATATTCTCGCACTCGATGTGGTAAAGTAAACTATCCGTATCGGTCTACATAACTTTACATTTATCGTCATGTGTGGGTAACATGTAATCGTGATGGAATTCATACAAACAAACCTTAGATATATCTAGTCTACACATACCCACATAGATTGGTTTGTTGAACTTCATCGCAAGCTTTCGCAGTTCGATGGCAACTAAGTTTTCCGAAAACACGCTACGACTGTGGAAATTTGGTTTGAAATAAGGGCTTCCGCTCCGTACCTCCCTTCCCATTTTGTTACTAATTTTACATCGACGTGATTGCGTACATTCTCCATACTTTTGCCAAATACCGCATTGTTCATCAATTTATACAAATTCTTTTCAAAATCGTTTGTAGCGAGAGTACTAAACTTTGTATTTAATTCGATGTAATCGCGGAACCAGGGTGATTGTGCGAATTGGAGGACGCGGTGTACCTTTGTAATACGAATTCCATGTCGCGTGCATTGCTCCAGGTTACGATAGTGAATAACGTAGCGCTGCTTATCGTATAGAGTTGCGAGCAGCTTGTCCTCTCTTTTGCCAGGTGGTTTGGCACGTGTGGGACAGGACGGCAGGTCCGCGTGAATGTCGTGCAAGCGTTGGAGATATTCTAGATCAACCTCTAGAATATAACCCGTAGGCGAATCGGCAGCAATCGAAGACACGTCAAAGTTTGCAACGTTGTCGACCCATCGAAATTCTGCATATGGCAGTGGTTGACACATTGCCCACCCATACAGATTATTCACATCAAAGTACATCAAGTACGACGATGCTGTCGATGGATCGTACGACTGCATGTACTTATTATTGGCTTTCGCGTATCTACCTGAACATTGACTTAATCCGCCGCGTATACCGCATTCGATAAACAGGACCATGTCGATATCTGTTAGTAATTCGAAATTAACTTTTGTATGCTTCAGCATGGCATCCCACGTAAAACCCGGCAGAGTGTAATAATACGCGGGATCGAGTCCGTAACTTGTTATACAGCTTTCACGAAAATTTTCAAAAATATCGGCCAACAGCAAGACATCTGTTTTCAAATACAAATCCTATACTCGCCCAGCGTTTGAATGGAAAACCGTGTCCACACGTTCTCGGCGTGCGCGTACTCGCTCTCCGATACTGTATCACCCGTCAAGGAACTGTAAAATGATTCGCGCGATGGCAAACATGATTGTTCCAACTTTTCGGCACAGTCAATGTACTCGTACGGAAAAACACCCTTTCGCGTCATAATTCGAAATCTTCGGTAGACAAATTTTGAAACTCTGTTCGTAAAATTCTTAATTTGCTTTTATCTAAGAAAGACGCTAATTTATCGAGACTGGTACTCAAGAATTTGTATGAATCGATGAATCTCAATTGTATACAATTTCGCGACGGTCCATTTGGATTTTTGACACTTTTTGTGAACGAGATGTACTTTTCTTTTGTTATCGGCAATACACTGACGGCACCCTCGAAAGCTATAGTTATTTCTTCGATAATAAAATGCGAATCGTAACCGGACAAATTATAAAAAACTGTGGGAATGCAAAAAGAGTTTTTATAATTTAGATTACAATTAGAGTGCGCGGGACCTCTGTACCGACCGGTTAGATGGCAATAATCGCGAACCCTCGTATCGTTTTCTCCAAACGGTTTTTCGCAAATGTGACAATGCGTCGCGTTGCGAAATGCCTCCTGCTGTTCACTCGTTATATCATCCATTTGTATGTTATTTGATAAAATTGATTTAACAAAATGTGCCAAATTCTTTAATTCTTTGACGAACCAGGAAACACAATTCGCATCACGATGACATTGGTACACCGATAAGGATGAATCGTACACGCATTGAACATAATATGCAATATTAAATACTTTATGATGTTGGTATGTGGATCTTGGTGCTTCTCGATCAGTTTTCTCCAGAATGCACTCGAGGTCAGCATACACCACAAATCGCTCTTTCCGGATGTAGTTATCGAAACTGAGCCACTTGCTTTCATCATCTGGTAATACGATTGCGCATTCGTTCATCTTCTCGCAATCTACGGTGTGAGCTTCCAGCTTCTCACTCGAACTAAAGTAGTGCAAGCATCTGCAATAAAAAGACATACATTTTTTTCAAACATAACATATTTAAAAAAGAAAAAAGAATTATTATATACATACCTATTGCAAAAGTATTTTCGTATATGCTCAAGCACAACGTCTCTCGCATCCTGAAGAAAGTTACGCGGTTCGATGTAGTGCGAATTTAAAACAGCGCCGGTTAATACGCGGCTCTCGAACGCAGTGTCTATTTCACGCCGAAAGAGTCCAGTGCTTGAATGGCCGGCACCTTCGTACACGAAACGTCTGCGCAACGAATACTTTAGACTATCGAGACGCGCGATACGAGCGATCAACGATTGTTGAACGCCGATCGATAATCGAGGGCGTTTTGCTCGACTATGTTCTTCCAGCGACTCGAGGCACTCGTTGCATCGTTCTTCCCATGCGAGGTATTCTTCTTGCGAAGTCAATAGATCGGCCTGGTCCCACAATCGACTTTCCATTTCCAAGAGTTCTTCCATGGTTGCACTCACTTCTTCGCTGGGGGTTACTACAGAACGGTTTGAATGCAGTTCAATCTGCAGCACAATTTTTATAGTCTAGGTCACGTGATTTTGTCACATGATATCCCCCTACTATGATGTCACTGCCTGCAGATTTTCGTAATCTTCTCATATTCCGTATCGCTGTTTTCGTATGTTTTCCTGAAAACGTATATATATTTTTGGGAATTACACCACTGATGTATCAATTCATTAGAACGACTCCGCGATGATGAGGGTCTTATTACATATAAAAAAATTAGATACGCGTTACGCAAAGATGTGTATGTGTAAATGTGGATAAGAAAGTGAAATGTGTGTGGGAGGGGAGATTTGCTGTTTCAGCATTTGTTTGTCCATCTAACAAAGAGTGGGGGGTGTTATATAAAAATGTCTAAACGCATTTTTTCAATCATTGTTCGCAACATCGTTCTATCGCCTGATAGATAATGATGTAACAGTTAAACTCTGACAACTAAACGACGTAAAACTCGCAAAATTCTCAAATTCTACCGTCTCTATGTTCATGAGTGAAAAAACCGTACAAAAGTTGTTTGCTTTCGAATATTGTATCGATCACATGTACAGTTGGCTGTCTGAAAACTTGTACCTGGTAGAATCTAAGTACAACAAGTTTATAGAAAATAATACTGTTCGAGCAGCCGATAATTTCGACTCTTCGGACGTCGGCTGCGGTTGCTCGAACTTTAAACATATCACCTTTAAACGGCTTGACAAGGTAAGCCGAGCGCTCGCACTTTAAACACCGGTCCGTCTTTTTTGACAACAGCGTTCGGTGTTCGCTCCGTCTCTCTCTATCGCTGTCGCTCTCCGTCGCTCCGCTGGCCAACGGAGCGCCAGAGGAGCTGGGGGGAGAGACGGGTGACGCCGAACAAAAGAACTCTAGAAGATTCCAGGAATCGGGAATCTCCGTGCGAGCGCCCAGCTAATTAGTCTTTTGTCGGCAACGCTTACGTGTAGCACACTCGCTTAAAGTCTTTGCCTTTAAAAGCTAAATCGAACCACGTGCGCTTCGGTTTTCTTTACCGCTTTCGCTTCGAACCAAAGGCTTCGGGCGCGCCTAACAGTTGACTTTTGTAAATAATTCTAAATAGTGCATAAGTTTCTGTATATATTTCTTTACTTAGACTGTTTCTGTAGTAAATATAGACGTTTTGTACGAGAAAAACTTCGAGAGCGCATCGGCAGCTCAAACTTTTTTTGACGCAACCTCCACCCAAAAAGGGCGAGAATGCTCAAACAATACAAAATGCTGAAATTAAGAATTATGCAAAGGCAACATGAAAAATTTGAGCGTCATTCATTGATTGACTCTGAATTGTTAGCATTAGGTTTAGATGTAATGTTGGAATAGTTATCAATAAAAAAAATAGCTTGGATATATGTGTCTTTCTTTCTAGCGCATTTCCTCCCATATCATATTCTCATCCGGTGTAATGTTTCCTTCGCACGTTCTCCAGTATTCTTATCATCAAAAGAATGATGTCACCTCTACCGTTTCTTTAATATCTAGTCCTTGAGAAATTGTATCGCGCAAATAAAAGATTTGCTGCTGGATTGAAGTTTGCAAACTTTGCGTTTTTGGATCTTCTGCTCGAGGCCATCGTCGCGAGACGTTCCTACCGATGGCTGCGTCAAAGATTGTAATGTAATACTATATATTGCACGGGACATGAGTGCGAGGAAGAAAATACTCGGGCACGAGAGAGAGGGAACCCGTGGAGTCCGCAAAGACGCCCCCACTTCTGCGCGCGAAGAGGACGGTTCCCCTCCCTTACGGCGTGCGCGCTTACCTCCCGCGAAGACGACAAGCATGGTTTCCCCCACCATTACAGCGTGCGCGCTTATTTCGTTACATGTACCATTTGCGTTTTTCTTTCTTATCGATCTCTGATAACAATAATAATACTTACCAAACGTCGAACAATTTATGTTTTTCTTCTTCTTTTTTACCGATCTCTGATAATTACCTATGATAATTACCTCATTTTTTCTAATCTTACGTGTTGCACGGGTAAAAGGGTATGAGTGCGAGGAAGAAAATGCTTGGGTGCGAGAGAGAGAGAGGGACCCGTGGGGCCCGAAAAAACACCCCCACTCCTGCGCGCCAAGAGGACGGTTTTCCCCACCCTTACGCGCTTATTTCGTTACATGTAAAATTTGCGTTTTTCTGTTTTACCGATCACTGATAATTACCAACCGGTGGTGTCCCTCTCTACCTTAACGACCGTAAGTAATAATTGCATCCTACCTTACCGACCGTAGGTAATAATTAACGACTCCCACCACCACCACCACTCGTGCCCCCGCCCCCGCGCCCGCGGGGGCCCCCTCCCCGCCCCCCCTGGCCCCCCCCCCCCCTCGGAGCTCCTGAGTTAGAACCCGCCTCTCTTTACTACTCTCAGTTTGGGGCCCGTTGTTGTGAGACCTCGGCTATGATGCGGTCCTGCGGGCCCCGCTTTCCGACGGTGCCAGTCTTGTCTGCTTTGCAGACGACCCGTTAGTAGTTGCCGTCGGGAGCACTTTCGAGGGCGCCATCCGCCGTGCAGAGATGGCGGTGGCGGCTGTCGTCGCTAGGATCCGCGGGCTAGCGCTTCGTGTGGCCTCTAAAAAGACCGAGGCCATATGGTTTCATGGCGGACCTCGGTCTCGGCCACTGCCCAGGTCGTGGGTCCGTGTGGGTGCAGCCTGTGTCGAGGTCGGGAGCCGAATCAAATATCTCGGCCTCGTCCTCGACAGCCACTGGCGTTTCGAGGCGCACTTCGACCGTCTGGTCCCCCGTGTGGAAAGGGCGGCGGCCGCGCTTGGCCGCCCTTTACCCAATATAGGGTAACCTGAGGATCGTGTGCGCCGCCTACATATGGCAATGGTGCGGTCTATGATGCTGTACGGGGCCCCAGTATGGGCCTCAGACGCGATGGCAAGCCGGCGCATTAAACAACTGCTGCGCCGGCTGGAGAGACGGATGGCCATAAGGGTCATCCGCGGGTACTGCACCATCTCCTACGTGGCGGCGCAGGCTCTGGCGGGTGAAATACCCTTCTAACTGCAAGCGGCTGCACGCGTGTCAGTCTATGCGCG
This sequence comes from Hylaeus volcanicus, assembly GCF_026283585.1. Lineage (NCBI taxonomy): Eukaryota > Metazoa > Arthropoda > Insecta > Hymenoptera > Colletidae > Hylaeus > Hylaeus volcanicus. The sequence continues at coordinate 18,541,737 of NC_071983.1, read as the reverse complement.
CGTGCATGCTACCCGCCTTGTTCGGGGGACTCCGCCGGAGCCAGAGACGGAGACGGTCGAGGGATTCGAACGCCAGGCCTGGCGACTGGCGCTCGCGAATTGGCGTCTGGAGCTGAGCTCCCACGCCGGCGAGCGCGTCGCTGGGGCTCTCCTGCCACACCTCAAACGGTGGCAGGAGAGGCGGCACGGAATTCTCACCTACCGGGCGACGCAGGTATTCACCGGGCATGGCTGTTTCGGTGTCTACCTGTGTCGCATAGGGAACACTCAGCGCAGCATACGCTGGAGGAATTCCCTCCCCCCCTTTTCAGCGCAGCGTTGAGTCCTACGGGCCCAAATCGGACGTGACCTCTCGCTCTCAGCAGTAATTGGGGCTATGCTGGAGAACGAGGGGAACTGGAGGGCGGTGGTCTCCTTCTGCGAAGAGGTTATCTCGCAGAAGGAGGCCGCAGAGCGGGATCGGGAGTTGACCGGCGACCTGGTAGAGGTCGCGCCGTCGGGCCCCCGGACTAATAATGTCAGCTGACGGCGGGGACGGTTGTAGACAACCTCCGCCGCCAGCTGATCACCGAGATGAATGGTGACGGGAGAGGGGGGACAACAACCTGAATGCCGATCCCCTCTGGCGGTCACGATACCCAGGGCGGAGGCCCTGGGTATGCTAGAAATGCGGCCGCCGAGATTTAGCGGTGCGGGGCGCGGCCTCCCTGCACCGCAGATTGAGTGGTGGAAAGGTTGACAGAATCTTCCCCCCTCGGGACGCGGCTGGCCATAAGCTACCAGATGGCGAGAGGCGAGAGGGAGCCGCGGCAGCGTTCTATAAAAGATCACGCGGCTCCTCCTGAATCGCCAGTGTTGGTAGAACGTCCGAAGGTTGCCGTGGAGGTTTTAGTGGGTATAACCCCACACTGCCTTCCACCCGCACCCCCGGTCGGGTGGCAGGTGTCTGTTATCAGATTTCCTCCACGTAAAAAAAAAAAGAAAAAAAATGGGTTGATACGGATGCATGGTCCTCTCCTCGATGATGACAGTAGGTGTTGTTTGTTCCGAAGTACGTTGTACCCCTCCACGCCGTTCAGACAGGACCATGTCATTGGAATGGTCCCTGTGTTCACTATGATTGCTAGAATCAAAATTACAGTGAACAAAATTTTTAATTATTGGTGGTATGATTTCCCCTGTTCTGGGACTCCTGGTGAAGGAGCAGAGGCGTTTGAGCAGGTTCCAACAGCCAAGCCAGCGACAGCAGATTCCGCAAAGGATAAGGATTAGAATGGCAACTACTACTCCTAGGATTATCGTGTACCAATTGATATGGATAACGATAAATGGCTCCTTTAGACGATGAGTTAGTTGTCCGTCGAGTTCATTGAGTTTTTTGCTGTTGAACTTTAATTCGCTTAGATCGATATCTGTGAGTTTTATAGGTTACAGAAGCGACGCCGTTTTATGGCGTAAATAGTTTGTTACTAGAATACAACGATCGTCTTCGGTTAAGTTGATTCGAGGAACGTAATGAGTGATGTTTCTATTTACGTAATTTGTGGGTTCCAATGAATATAGTATGGTATACCCCTTACAGCCACTGTGTAACTGTATCATGTCAGTTTTTTAGAACAATGTTTTCCATGTGATCGTTGTTGTTTTCACCACAGATGATTATCAACGTAGTCGGCTTGTGCAGGATATACAGTCACTGGTTGCTTCCGATGTAGCTCCATATCTCCATTTCGGCGCTTATTGTTTTCACAGGTGGACTCTTCTGTAGATCTAGCTGTTTACGTTGCTGTTACGCACTTTCCTTCCAGATATTCAGCGCAGTTTTTCAAATTCGACATGAGAACGAAATTGGATTTTTGCTGGGAAAGGAGTAGGTACGGGTTTTGGGGTGTGATGAACGAGAAGATAGAGGGGTTTTGATGTTGAATGGGTAATGGAATCAGGTTGTATAGATCAAAATTTGTTCTTTTTACGAGTGGCAGTTTTATAACAAATACTACGAGTTCGTTTATCGTAATGCTGTGGAGTTTCATTAATTTGTATATTTTAGGTAGATTTTTGTAGGTCGGTGCCATTGTTAGCTCGAATTCACCTTTGTAATTAGTCAGCTCTTCACAAAGATCCTTTGGAGTTATTAAGAATGGGGAAATTATATTGCGATTTCCTAAGTTAATAGATTTGTTGAAGGAATTATGGTGGAAATAACGAACCCGTATATAAAGTAAATAATTATATATATTTAGGAAAGTAAACTGCGGAAGAAAGGTGGTACTCGGATGGGCGTACGATTCGAACTGAGCAGGTAACAAAGTACGGCGACAGAGTATGCACCCCTTAGTACCTGGCTAGCTAGGAGTCATCAAATGGCCGGGCCGGCCCCCCCCCCCCGCGAAAAGAACGGTTCTACATATCGGGTGTAGAGTTTTCACAAATGTAGAAAACTGCTTACTTCAACAGGATTCTATGTTTTTATCAAAATCATCTGAGACTATAGAGCATAGAGAACGTATAGAGAAAGTAAGGTAGCAACTTGTTCCATAATGGTTGCTTCTAACGAGAGGTTTATAATGTAGGTATCTGTTTCAGGCATATACTTATTAATTGTTTTCATATTATTATTCAAGGTATCTTCTTTAAGTTTTAAAGACTGTATTGAATTATTAAAATTTTTTATAGTACTTGAAACTATCTGTATCTGGGATTTTAATAGAGTTTGAGTTTGCTTGTTATCATTTAGTAAGGCTTTTATGCTATCAGAGTAATATTGGGCATCGTCAGCGTCCGGGGTGCCGATTAGCCAATTTAAAATACAAGAAGCTCCATTAATTAGTCCACGTCGTTTACGTTGCTTTACGTCATATCCTATTAATCCATTAAGTATTTTTTCCTTCTCATCTATATTTCGCAATTCATTTTGAACAGATTGCAGAGTTTGCTCACAATGAGACTTCTGTTGTTTCGGTACTACGACTTCTTTTAATAGTAATTCACAAATTTCTCGCGATTTAACAAAATAGGAATTTAAGAGAGATTTCGCTTGAGATAGATAAGTTATATTGACATATGTTACGAGGTGTAGTTCAGTGTTCGAGATTTTTCGCTTCTCCTAACTTTCTGTAAAAAATTCCACTCGTGTCGGTGATAGGTACATTGGTGTATAGTGTCTCGGAGATAGTATTAGGAATTAGAAGGAATAGGAGTAGGAACATAATATTTGAGAAGATTAGAATGATAAGTAGTTCTTTTTTTCCTATTTGAAGTTCTACTGTGTTGATAGGATGTATTTGTGTGACTTTGAATGGATCCCTGAAGTTGGGCGACAATTTTTTACTACGGCCTACCGTGGTTCGTTTCTCGTATATACACACGAGATCATTGACTTTAAATTTTATCGGGTTAAATTTCTTGTCGTAGTGTTCCTATTTCTTATTTTTTGAGTTAATTAGGTTTTCTCTTGATGTTTTGAAAGAAGTGTTTAATTTATTTTGTGATGTCCGGATGTAGTCGTCATAGGTATAATGAAATTCTGGTTCTCTTAGTATGGAAGAGGGTAGGTATGCTTCTCCTCCAAAGAGAAGTTCGTATGGTGTTAAGTTAATGGACCTGTGAATTGAAGTGTTATAACTAAAAATTGCGAATGGAATGTATTCGTCCCAGTCTGTTTGATTGGCTTTTATATAGTGTTTTAAATAATCTTTCAGTGTTAAATGATATCTTTCTAGACCTCCATTGGTTTGGGGGTCATATGGATTGGTGCAGATTTGCTTTGTTTTTAATAAATTTCCTAGGTTCTTTATTAATTCGGACATAAAGTCTGGTCCTTGGTTAGTAAAGAAAGTTCGTGGTATTCCAAATTGGGTAAATATATTCATTAGTGATTTTGCAACAGTTAAAGATTCATGATTCAGAATAGCTTTGGCAAAACAAAATTTTGTCAGATCGTCTTGTGCAGTAAGGATGAATCTATTCCCGTTTTCGGTGAGTGGTAATGGTCCTACAATATCTATGGCTAATTTCTGAAAAGACATTTCGGCTGTTGTAGTTTCCATAGGTTGTTTGATAGGCTTAAAATTTGTTTTGTTCATTTGACATGAATGACACGACTGAATACATTTTCTTATGTCTGATTTTATAGATGGCCAAAAATATTGCTCCTTAATTTTTGCATAAGTCTTATTGAAACCGTAGTGCTCGGCTAGTTTACTATCATGATTTTCTTTTAGAATCTCTTGTATTTCTTCTGATGTTCGTAGATGAATTCTTTCAGAGTGAAACAATCGGATTTCATTGTTAAGAAATATGAATGTTAACAATTCGCTTAATTGATCTAATTTGATATTACTATATTTTTTATGATTGGGAGGGATAAAAATGAATTTCTGAGTTTTTATTAATGGTTTTAATTTCAAAAAGCATTAAAATATGTTTTTATACTCTAGTCTATCAAAAGGTGAGTTTAGCGGATATAGAAGGTAAAAATGTGCCATGTGTGCGGATATTTCGTTGATTGTAGGAATAGTATGAGGATCTACCGTTGCTCGACTTAATACATCCGTCGGTAAATGGAATATGTCATGAAATTCAGTCCAAATTTCCTTGATGGATTGAGCCTCTTCCGAATTTAGATAATCCAGTCGTAAATTCTTGTTTAACACTCGTAATCTGGTTTCAGTAAGATTTGATTTTTGATTTGCGGCTAAACTATAAATAAAAAAATGATTGGGGATTGGCTCGATAGAAAATTCAGGAATATTGATCACTTGTGGTTTAGAGGCAGTGTTAATTATTGTTGTCAATGCTGTACCGTCATTGCGTATTCGCACGATCGAATGAGGTATTAGGAGAGAGTTGTCGTTATTTAACTTTCACGCAGTTATCGTCCCTATTTGTGCTTGATGGGGGTTTAATATTCTTATCTAGAGACGCGGTAGCGTCTCGGCGCCAAGTTCATGAAAAATTATCCGTCACCGAGTATATACTGGCGTTGGAGCTACCACGAATCTTTTACAGGACAGATGGTCCATTCTAACCTAACTTGAAACTTCTTTCATGAATATCTCAACACGCCTGCAATATTTTCTAAATTTAAAGGCATTTTTCTTATGTAAACCGCATATAAGCTTTCGAATGAAACCAAAATCAATAAAACCGGGCCACATACAACTGAGATATCGTAATATCATGTCATGAATCTGCCAGAAACGGTATTTTTCGTATGATTTTCCCGTCGTCAACCCTTAGCCAATAGGAACTAACCAAAAGCCGAGTGTCGTTCGTCGACTCTCGGAATCATTCGGTTCGGCATGGCTCGTCGGCCATCGAGCGTCGAAAGTCGAAACAGATGTCATCATTCATAACCTGCCAAGTGTCAAAAGTTTTTACACTACTGCATTATTAATTATATTTATATCAGCAAAATGTTTTCAATTTAGACTTTTTATGTAGAGCTTGTGGAAATGAAGGGGGCCCCACGGAATTGAAGATTAACAAATTGCTGCCAGTAAAGTAAAATGTAGATCAATTTTGATTACAAGGTAAGTTGTCAAAATCTGAATTGCGAGATACATTTATTCATACAAAAAACTGTTTTTAATACAGATCCATACCAACAAGTGTTTTAAATTTAGACTTTTTATGCAAAGCTTGTACAAATGAAGGGAACTACAGGCTTAGAGGTTATCCGTTAACAAATTGCAGCAACTGTTGTAAAATGTTTATCCATTATCATTACAAGGTAAGTTGTCAAAATCTAAATTGTCAGGGACCTTTATTCATACAGAATAGATCTATACCACTAAAGTGTTTCTAATTTAGACTTTTTATGTAGAGATTATAGAAATGGAGTCATTTCCTCATTTCATCATTAACATTAAAATTTCTTGCATCAAGAAAAAAAATTGCAGGTATATATAATTATTTACAAATTGAACGAATAAGTGTTCATAATTAATAAATTATATGAAATATACATATATATATATATATAAAATAAAATAAAATAGATAATTCTGTAAACTCTACATAAGAAGTCTAAATTATTATTTGTTTTTTTACTCTATTCAATTAAAAAAACAAATAATAATTTAGACTTCTTATGTAGAGTTTACAGAATTATCTATTTTATTTTTATAAACTTAAAATAGATTCTATATAATAAAGGATTTGTAAAAAGAAGTAAGATCCGATAAAACACTTCAAAAAAGTAAAAGAATTACGCCAAGTACATGAAAAAGTGGAGGACTCAAGGAGTTATCATTGAAAAATAGAAGATCCCCATAAAAAGCTACAAGAAAGTAGAAAAATATGTGAAATCGAAATGAGCTGCCAGATGATTTGCCTAGATTTCCGCGGCCTGGAAATCAAATGCTTGGCGTGGCCACACACACACACACACACACACACGCGCGCGCACGCACGCACGCACGCGCGCACGCGCACGCACACGCACACGCACACGCACACACTATTCAACTTCTCATGGCGTCCTGTCAATCGAAGTATTGATGGCCGAATTAAACCGAGATCCTGCCTCCACAGGCTCGACGTCCGCTAGAACAGGTGCTCGGTCGGCCTCCACCAACGTCCGCTCGCTATTGCCCGTACCTGGAACCCCTTGAACACCCATCAAGGGTGTTTCCTCGCTCCACCAGCTACCTGCCCCGGATGCTCGATCAAAGTCCAGAGTCCCACGATTCTGTTACTCGACAGCCGCTACCCACGGCTTCATGCGATCGACCGCTACGACCGTCTTCGCTCGATGACCACCTTCCCTCGGGTCCTCGACTTCGTACCGATCGTTATACAATACGGCAACTCGAAACGGGCCTTTAAGCCATGCATGCAGCTTTCGACTGTCTCCCGTCGGCTGCTCGTTTGTAATTTCAATCATGACAACGTTCTCTTCCTGGAACTTGGTTACCGCCCGTCGTTGTCGGTCGTATCTTTCCTTCTGCTTCCGCTGGTCCTCCGCGATGTGCTCCGATATCTTTTCTCGGAGTTCACCAAGGTCCACGGATTCCATACTCCTTGCAAAATGTTTGGAACGGTCGAGATGTAAAAGCAGTTCCTCTGTCGCTAATTATACGGCGAGGTACTCTGAAAAGATGTAGGACATCCAAAAGTATCTTCACCGCCCGCTTAGGCTTCGTGTCCTTCACCGATTCTACGATCGTAAATTTAGTAAAACCATCCACGATGACAAGCAGGTAGCGATTACCTTTCCTGCTCTTCTCGAACGGCCCGACATGGTCAATATGTAGGGAGTGAAAAGGCACCAGCGTCTTCATAATGGGATGCAGCTCGGCTTGTTTCCTTCCTGCACTTCGCTTGTAATAAGTACAATCCAAACATGCCTTTACGTACTTATTTATAAATGCATTCATCCCTGCGAACCAGTAATTTTCGCGAATGCGTCGAAGTGTTTTCTTCAACCCTAAGTGACCTGCGTCATCATGACACAGTCTACAAATTTGGAAACGCGCAGCACGTGGCACCACCCATGGCGCTCTCCCATCTTCTAGACGTCTGCAAACTTTCCCTTTTCTTAAGGCGTAGTCCGTAAAATATTGCTTCGTCTCGCTATTACGAACGTTGTCTCCCAAGACCTTTCGTATGCGTTGGAGCTGTTCGTCCTGCATTTGAGCCACCAAAACCCAATCAGCTTCAGTAATGTCGACTGGATACATATCGACTGTTGGGATTGGATTACGACTCAATGCATCCACATGTTGCATCGCCGTTCCTGGTCGATACTCGATGTCAAACTTGAAGTCTTGAACCTCGAGCCACCATCGTCCAATCCTGGGAATCAGGTCTTTTTTCGTGAATGTCGTACGCAGTGCATTGCAATCCGTAACGACAGTAAACTGCATTCCGAGCAGGTAAACCCGAAAATAGCGCAGTGCTAGTACAACTGCCATTGTCTCCAACTCGTACGAGTGATATTTTCGTTGGTCGACTGACGTTTGTTTCCTACAGTACGCGACTACCTGGCGCGCCCCGTCGGTCGAATACTGGAACAATATCGCCCCTAGTCCCAAGGAGCTGGCGTCCGTATGCAGTTCCGTTCGCTTCTTGCTGTCGAAAATAGCTAAAATCGCCCTTGTCGTTAATATCTGCTAGACTGTTCGCACGACCTTCTTCTGCTTCCTGCCCCAAGTCCATGGCACGTTCTTTTTCGTGAGAGCCGTTAAGGGTGTGAGCAGGCTTGCGTATCCCTTCATAAACTTTCTAAAGTATCCCGCAAGGCCAAGAAACTGTCGTACTTCCTTAACAGTCTTTTTCTCCGGCATGTTAAGTACTGCAGTGATTTTATACTCTCCGGGTTTAACCTCTGCAGCGCTTATTTCCCTCCCTAAATAATTAATCTTCGTTTTCAAAATGAACATTTCGTCAGCTTTGTTGTCAAATTTGCCTCCCGCAATTTTCCAAAAACGAGGCATAGACGTTTCAATCCCTCGGCGACAGTCTTCGACGGAATAATTATATCGTCGATATACGGAAAGGCGACCGTATTCCGTAACAGTCCCAACACCGTATTTATGAGCCGTTGGAAAACAGCCGGCGCATTCGTAAGTCCGAAAGGCATTCTCAGGAACTCGTAATGACTATCGGGGGTAACGAAGGCCGTCTTCGATATAGCTTCTTCGCTCATGGCTACCTGGTAGTACCCCGAGGCCAAGTCAAGTGCCGTAAAATAGCAATATCCCCCCAATCGATCGATCTGATCCTCGATCAATGGCAGAGGGTATTGATCTCTAATCGTGACTGCGTTTAGTCTTCTAAAATCTACGCAGAGTCGATACTCGCCCGTTTTCTTCATCACGAGCGTAATAGGGCTCGCGTATGGCGATGTCGATTCTTGAATTATTCCGTGTTCCAATAATTCTTCGACGATCTCCCGCGCTGCCGCACGCTCGGACTCGGCCATTCGGTACGGACGGTATACAATCGGCGCGTCGGTGGTACATTTTATCTCCATCTTCACGACGCTCGTTTTCTCCAAAGTACTCATCGACGTCGTGACTCGATCCTTAAAATCTTGAATTAATCTGCTACACCGAACGCGATCCCCTTCGGATATTTCTCCACAGTCAATCGTATTTGTCTCAACGCTAATTTCTGTTGCACATGCATCAATCAGAAATCGCTGTTCCCTCTCCATGCTAGGTAATTCCTTTAAGATAACTCGGTCGCGCATCTTGATCAATATGGTATGATCTTGATTAATAAAATCCTGACCGACGATTATCTCATGCAATGTCTCTTCGGAATCAACGATAATTGCCGTGACCTCGGCCGAAGCTTCCATTATTCGGACGACTATTTCCGCAGCCAGGCTCTCGCACGATTCGATACTCAGGTATCTCCGCATCTGCACGGGGGGTCCCTTGACCATTTTCATACCTAATCGTAGCGCCGCTGACTTCCGTACAAGAGTGTGCGTGCTACCCGAATCTAAAAAGCACCGCACTTTCCACCCATTCGCCCCAGCGTACATAATCCATCGATTTTCATCGGAACTTACTTGTAATACATTGACTGTGGTCTTCAGCCTGGAGCAATATTTCTCCAGGTGTCCCTCTCGCTTGCACGTGGTGCACACGTGCTTCCGCTTCAGGCAGCTCCTGGAGATGTGCCCATCGTCCCCACAGTTAAAACACGTAATTCTGCCCGTGTCGCTGACCGTCGTCTTTCTCTTGTTGTTATGTACCGGGACTTGAAGTCCTGATGGTCCAGGTACAGCCGCTGGTATGCCCGCCACTAGCCACGACATTTCCGTTACCGTGGCCGCGTCTGTCTTCGGCATTGCGCCCATCTGCCTCATCGCTATGTACAATTCGTCCACCGAATCGTATTTGTTTGAACGAATTGTACGTTCGATGGCTTCGTTGCCAATGCTCCCGATGATCGCGTCCCTCATAAATTCATCGGGGATGGTTACATGTAGGGCCCGCAGTTTCGTCAGCTTGGCGAAGCAATAGTCTCCAAGCTTCTGTCCCGGCATGGCTGTATACAAGGCAGCCTTCCTCAGTAACCGGTTAAATGGCAGCGGTTTTCGGAATCGCGCGACCAGCGCCGCCTTCAGGATTTCCCACGTAAAAACAACGCCGCTGGTCATCAAAAAGTTGGCGAGCATGCCCTCGTAATTGGCGCGCAACATTGCACAGAATATCGTCGCCCGTCCATCCGCCTCGCCTCGCAATGCGGTCCACATCCTGCACCCACAATTCAATATCGGCCTTATCATCTGCCGAGTCGAATTTGGGCACCAAATGTTCTTGTGCGATGGCCGATCGATACCGAGCTACCCTGAGCTCTTCTTGTAGCTGCTGGACGGTTAACCGCAACGCCTCCACCGCGGCACTTTCTCGCGATCGTGATCGTCGCGAATTCACAGGCGACCGCGACCGTCTTCGCTCCTGCGACTTGCTCCGCGAGCGTCTCCGGGACCGGCGGCTTCCGCGATATTCATGTTGCGGACGACGCACCGATTCGTGCGAGCGACACACAGTTTCAAGTGAATCACACCACGTGTCTCGAGCACGTCGTCCTCTCTCCGCACGCGAGATCAGACGCCCCGAATCATGCGTATCGTCGCTCGGCGGTGTATACCGCGAGCATCGCGAACTGCCCCGCGATTCACTTCGTCGCCGCGAAAAACACGGCCCGTATCGGGAACGGCGATCCCCACCACCAATCTCACTCATTCTCACTGACAATGAGTGCACTAACGTTCATAATTCCTCATCACAGGTTTAATGCCCGTACGGCTTGAAAAAGTCACGCACTTGAGTTTTCAGCAATCACACACTGTTAAAATGAGGGAATTCCACAGCCACGATTCATGTTCGGTTTGAAAAAGTCTCGCACTTAAGTCTTCAGAAATCGTGGACTGCACAACACCGTTCACAAGCACAACAAAACATTCGCGAACCACGTGTTGTACATGTAAAGCCAGTCCGTGGTTATCCCACTTCTGATTTGTCGGATTAAATCAAGGATAGACGCAGAAACACAAAAGTATATTAGATAGACTTTATTGCTGTGCTTCGCACTTCGATTCTAAAACCCAACTAAGGGCCTTTTTGGCAACGGGCCTGGCCGTTGCCTCGACGTCGTCGTCTTTCCACCTCGCCCGGGGTGGGGGGTGACGACAGACGAAGGCCAGGGTTGTCAGGCATGGCCCTGTACGGCGCCTCGACGTCGCTCGACGTCTAACCCCGGATCCACACTGCGCGAACACGAAACAAAAACATACCCTAAAAACATTCGCAAGGGTGTTCTTACTGTCGCTAACATGCCGGCGAACATCTACGATGTTCGTACTCCTGTGAAACTGATGTTATTTTGTGGATTCGGGTGATCCGCATCCCCTCCATGGTTGGAAATGCTCAACCGAAAGCAAACCGCGCCGCATTTAAAACTTGCGTGATGCCGAAAGGAAACGAATGTAACCCCATATACGGCCCCACAGTCGTTTGCCGCATCACTTACAAAATATCTGATTTGCAAAATAGTCGTGCTTACATTGCAATAGTGGCTTAGTTAAGAAGTCTGCCATATTTAAACTACTTGAGATGAACCTTAACTCGAACTTTTTCTTACTTATCCAATCTCTTATAAATTGCAATTTAATATCAGTATGTTTGGTCTTTAGAGTCTCAATACAGTTTTTACTGAAATATATCGTGGATTGATTATCACAGTATTGGATCGGTTTCTCAATACCTGAATATACCTCTAATTCTTTTAAAACGTCTGAGTACCAAACTAAATCCTTTACGCTTTCTGTTAACGCAATAAATTCAGATTCCATTGAGCTTAAAGCTATACACTTTTGTTTGTTTGATTTCCACATAAATGGAACATTGTTTAAATACATAATATACCCGCTGGTCGAGTGTCTTTGCATTAGATTGCACCCCCAGTTTGCATCCGAATATGACACAAGACCTGTATTTGTGATGTTTGATAAATTTAATTTATATTCTTTAGTGTTGAATACGTAGTTAACTATGTCGACGACCATCCAACCCAATAACCATTATAATACTGTGACATTAGGTTTACTGCAAAAGCTATATCTGGGCTGCTTCTATCAGCCAAGAACGACAAACACCCAATCAATGATCTGTAAGGAAACTTTTTCATTAAATCATTTTCAGCTAACTCTTTTTCCTCTTTAGGTGGTAAACAACCTATTTTTAATGGCAATTTGACACGCGTTTTAGGTATCTCTTTAAGTCTATCCATTAATTTCTCAATATATGTTCGTTGATGTAAATAATAGTCAGTCTTATTTTTTTTTTCAAAATTTACACCTAGTATATATTCTACCTCACCAAGTTCTTTAATGTCTATCTTTGATTTTATTCGTGCCACAATTTCTCGAATCAATGTCTCATCTTTAGCAAATAATACGATATCATCAACATATAGTAATAAGAATGCTTCATTATTTAGACTATATACACAGTTACATCTTAATAGCTTATTAAATCCTAATGATTTTAAAATGTTTTCGAATTCATTATTCCACTCTCTACCGCTTTGGTGTAATCCATAAATTGCTTTTTGTAAGAGACATACTTTGCTTTCTTTTCCTTCTACCTCGAATCTTTTCGGTTGTCTCATATACAGGGTGTCCCAAAAGTCGGGGAGGAGCCGGAAATGGGAGGTAGCTGAGACGATTCTGAACAACAATTTCCTTTGCAAAAATGTCGGATGGAGCTTCGTTAAGAAGATATTAAGAGAAAACCCCGACCAATCAGAGTCCGCGTAGACCGTTCGAGTGGCCTCCTCCCCGACTTTTGGGACACCCTGTATATTCTTTCTTTTAAATTTCCATACAAATATGCTGACTTTACGTCTAATTGTGTGTGACACCATGATAATGAGGAAACCAATAAAATAAAGAAAAATCTAAGTAATCTAAGTAATCTAAGAAAAACTTACAACTGGTGAAAATATTTCTGTGTAATCAATCCCATATCTCTGGTTAAAACCCTGAGCTAGCAGTCTAGCTTTATATCTTTGGTATCAGTTTTTATTGTGTAGACCCATTTATTTCCGATTACTTTTTGATTCGATGGCAAATCAGCTAACGTCCATACTTCTCTATCTTCCATTATCTTCATCTCGTTTTGCATGGCCTTGTCCCATTGTTCTCTCTCGGGGTGTCCTTGAGCTTCTTCAAAATTCCTTGGTACTTCTGCCGAGTACACCTCATCTTGAAATATGTAATCTAATGGATCATCTTGAATCTCCCATTTGCTCAAATGAATTTCCTTATTTTCTTCTTCTTTTTCGTTGCGATCATCAGCTTTTGGCTCAAATGAAAAATGTTCGGGGTCGAACTTTATTTTATTTGCTACACAATATTTTTCCACTTCATCCAATGATCTTAGTCTTGAGTTATTTCCGGGCGGACAATAGTATACGTCGATTCTTTCTTCCTTCGCTCTTTCTTTTTTTTCTCTCAATTCTTCCTCACTCAGAAATATCACCGTACCTCAATCCTTCATTTGACATTTCCTCTTGTTTCTCTTCTTTAAATTTCGTCGTTTCCCTTTCCTCTACATGTATATCATCGTCCCATATCGATTCTTCGTCAATTGTAATAACATTACAATTGTATTTCGCGCCTCTTCCTCGAGATCATAATTGTAGTACCTCTCATTGTCCTCAGTGTCGCCACAAATTTTAAAGCTTAGGGAAAAATTGTTTCCCTATACTCCGCAGTCTCGTACGCCGTTCGCGCGTCCGCGACCAACTTCATTCTTTCGCTTTGTGTCAGTGTCTTTACACGTAGACTGAGTAACGAATTACAGAATATTATATTATGGGACGAAAAGATAGGAAGAGGAAGTCGTCGATGGATGAGGATAAGGAGAACGACAGACTCTATCGAAAAATTCGTAGACTAGAGGAGAAATTGCATCGAAGAAAGGATGATCAGCGTAAGTTGGGAGGTAACCCCACTTCTTTGGTCCGTGGGATAAGAGACGCTTCGAAACAGAATTTTGTAAATTCTTGTTTCGAGTACTGTACTGACATCCGTCGATTCTGCCAGCGGCTGTGTCGTTGTGCAGAGTGCTTTGGCTCTTACCAAACCTACATCTTCGAAAGACGAAAGAAAACAGTACATAAATTTAGGACAGCCGGGGTTTGTAACCTTTATTCATCAAAAGTTTTCAGCAAACTTCACGTTGTTGATACAAAATGGAATAGACAGGTTATTGGATCTCGATTCGATGGTTTTCAGGTAAAAGTTCGAGGTCACGTAGTCGCTCACGCCATCGCCATAGTTCGAGACACTCGCTGGATCGTGAGATACCTCGGTCAGTATCTCGAGGACGCTCATCAGGAGGTCGACGCTCATCGAGTTATTCGAGAGATAATTTCGATTTTAGAGTTTTTGGTAGATCACGCTCTAGTTCTCGATACACATCGAGACAGTCGTCTGTTTCTCGGTCAACAAAATCGAGTCAATCATCGTGTATCTGTGAGATACCGGTTTCGAGGACCGAGAAGGACAGCAAGATTAAAGAATCATCGGCGGTCGAGACGGCAGAAGTTCCCGAACATGAAGTAGAGTTACAAGAGGAAATTTTGAACGTGTTTGGGACGCGCCTCGACGTAGATAAGAAAACCGCCGCTGCGGTGCATAAGGACGTAGCTCTCCGGTGGTCGGAGGTTTTGAAAAAAGGTCTGCCGGAAGAGGAGGTCAAGGCTCTGTTGGGGAAATACCCACCGCCAGAAAATTGCTCTTTTATCGGGGTACCGAAACTAAACGCCGAAATTATGGTTTCAGTACAAGGAGGCGTTATTAAAAGAGATCATCGTATTGTTGAGAAGCAAGAACGCATCGCCGTATGTATAGCAGCGTTGGGTAAAGCGATCTCGATATCATTGAAGATGGACAATTCTCAGAAATTTGAGTTGCTGGAAAAATTAAGCGATATGGGGAGACTTCTCGCATCGGTGCACCGAGAGGACTCTCTAGCTCGTAAAGGGCTTATTCTAGCGAGTTTGAATTCGTCCTTGAAGAACACTCTCTCCGACACTTCGGTCGATGAGTGGCTTTTTGGTACGGATTTAGAAGAAAAAATAAAGACGGCTAAGAATTTGGAACG
Source organism: Hylaeus volcanicus (assembly GCF_026283585.1). NCBI lineage: Eukaryota > Metazoa > Arthropoda > Insecta > Hymenoptera > Colletidae > Hylaeus > Hylaeus volcanicus. The sequence continues at coordinate 18,526,600 of NC_071983.1, read as the reverse complement.
AACATCAAAGGATTTGAGACCTGTAAGAAAACTTCCGCAACAGAGTAATGCACAGAAGAAGACAAAAAACTGGAAGGGCCCGCCACGTCAACCGACGTTCAACAAATATCTAACGACGTCGAGCGGGCGTCATCATGCAGCATCCAACAAGACGGAGACAAAGAAGTCTGCATACCGCAAAGGATCGAGTCATCAATACAGGGGACGTCGTTAATCTCATCGGAAGATGTAAGTAAACCAGCAGGGCGGTTAAGATTATTTGGTAATGCTTGGTCAAAGGTAACCAAGGACTCGATGATCCATAAATGGGTTCAGGGTTTTGTAATACCCTTCACGTCGTATCCGAGACAAGACCGGCCTCCGGTCGAACCACATGGTCCGACCACGAACATGGTTTAATCGAAAAACAAATTAATAAATTAATCTCTAAAGGCGCTATCGAAAAATGCTCTACGTCAAAAGGACAATTTTTGTCGAATATATTTTTAATTCCTAAGCCGGATAGTACATTCAGAATGATACTAAATCTTAAGATCTTAACGAGTTCATTCACGTTGAGCATTTTAAAATCAAAAACTGGAAGGTAGCAAAGAAATTAATTTGTCGCAATAATTTTATGGCAACGATAGGACACTTAAAGGACGCCTACTATTTGGTTCCAATCGAAAAGAAGTTCAGAAAATTTTTACGATTCTTGTATAAGGGAGAACTATTTGAGTTCACCTGTTTACCGTTCAGCTTAAATGTAGCACCGTATGTTTTCACAAAATTATTGAAACCGGTGGCAGCATACCTGAGAAAAAGGGGATTTACTTCTGTGTTTTATTTCGATGACATCCTTATTATCGATCAATCGTACGAGAAATGTCTTGACAATGTTCGCGAATCTGTAACACTTTTGCAGGACTTGGGATTTATAATTAATAACGAAAAAAGTCGCGCGATTCCCACGCAACGGTGTAAATATTTGGACTAATTTTTGATTCGGTAAAAATGTCCATAGAATTACCTAAGGACAAAGTTCTACGAACCGTCGAACTCACTCGGAAGTTCAGTACAACTACCCGGTGCAGTATAAGAGAATTCGCGGTTTTCGTAGGGATTTTAGTTTCGCGTTGTCCGGCGTTGAAATATGGGATGGTGTATATAAGACGGTTCGAAAACGTACGAGCTTGCGCGCTTGAAATTAATAATAATAATTTTAACGCACAAATGTTTATTCCAAGAGAGTTAAACGAGCATTTTACGTGGTGGGAAGATAATATCCGCTCCGCGAGTGCGCCAATAGATGAACCAGAATTCGAATTCGAAATATTTTCGGATGCTTCACGTACAGGGTGGGGCGTTTTCTGTAAAAACCGACGTTGTCACGGGTTTTGGAATACAGGTGATTTAAAATTACACATAAATGTCTTGGAACTTAAAGCGGCGTTTTTTGGATTAAAATGCTTCGCGAATGACGTACGACGAAGTAGTATTTTGTTAAGAATAGTCAATACGACGGCAATCGCATACATAAATAAAATGAAAGATAATCGTCATAAGGATCTTAGTGCACTGGCCAGGGAAATTTGGCAATGGTGCGAACGGAGAGAAATTTAGATTTCGGCAGCGTATATACGTTCTAGTGAAAACGTCGAAGCCGATTACGAGTCACGGAGATTACAACCAGAAACTGAATTTGAGTTATCCAAGAGTGCATTTCAAAAGATCGTTAGATATTTTGGCATCCCACAAGTAGATTTGTTTGCAAGTAGAGTGAACGCGAAATGTAAACGTTATGTATCTTGGCAGAGGGATCCAGATTCGATCGGCATAGACGCTTTCACGTTAGGCTGGAAAAAATGGTTCTTTTACGCGTTCCCTCCCTTTTCAGTAATTTTAAGAATGTTGAGGAAAATAGAACGTGAAGAATCAATTGGCATAGTAGTGGTACCATACTGGGAAGCCCAGCCTTGGTTCCCTGTGTTTCTATCATTATTAGAGGAAGAACCGATTATTTTCCAGCCCAATATTAATTTAATTTGTTCTTCCGGCAGGAAGGAACATCCCTTGTGGCAACGGCTTACACTAATTGCCGTCAAATTATCGGGGAAGCGTTCATTAGGAGAAAGGTACCACTGGAATCGGTCAAGATATTGACAGCCTCATTATCAGAATCTTCGCTTCGCCAATATGAATCGGGCCTAAGAAAATGGTGGGAATTTTGCGCGGGGGAAGAAATTGACCCGTTTACAGGTTCCACAAGTGAGGTGTTGAAGTTTCTCACAGTGGAATTTGACAAAGGAGCCTCGCATAGCTCGTTAAATTGTTACAGATCGGCAATATCTTTAATATTGGGACCTCATTTAGGCCAAAATGAGTATATTCAGCGTTTTTTCAAAGGAGTCGCAAAATTAAGGCCAGCACCTCCGAGGTATGACTCGACCTGGGACCCCCGAATTGTGTTAAAATATTTATCGAAGTGGTATCCCAACGATGAGATTAGCTTAGAACGACAAACGCTCAAGCTTGTGAGATTGTTGGCTTTAGTTACGGGGCACCGTATGTAAACTCTGTCGTTAATTGATACGCGGAATATTTATAGATGAAGTCAGAATACGTTGGAAATTAAAATTCCCGATACCATTAAGATTTCGGGCCCGGAGAAAAAACAGCCAGTACTAAGACTTCCGTTCTATTTACAAGATAAGTCCGTATGCGCAGCTTCAACGCTGTTGTCCTATTTAGACAGAACCAAAGAACTACGTAGATCGGTAGTTAAATTATTTATATCATGTAAGAAACCATACAAAGTGGTGGGCACTCAAACTCTAAGCAGGTGGATAAAGAACGTTTTGGATGAAAGTGGCATAAATGTTAACACGTTTTTGGCTTATAGTACGCGACACGCTGCTTCATCAGCGGCAAAAGGACAAGGTGTGAACATTGATGTAATACGGAAAACGGCAGATTGGTCGAAAGATTCCGAAACTTTCGCTCGTTTTTATGATCGTTTTATGAGCGTTTCTTCAGAAACTGGACGATTTGCAGAAGCGGTGTTAGAATGTTAGGTCCTTTTACGAAAGGCAATCATTTTTAAAAGAATAGCATTGTATCTTGTTTTGAAAGTTCCTGGTTTGTTTATTAAAATAAAAAAAAAAAAAAAAAATTGATAAAACACACATAAATATATGTTATGGTGTCAATTTGTTGCCGTAACTAACTTTAAACAACTACAATTATGATCTCGAGGAAGAGACGCGAAATACAATTAATGATTAAACGAACTTACCAAGTGAAGTTTAATCATGATTGTATGATGCGCCTCTTCCGAAGAGATCAGTCCCTCCCTCCTATGCATCTCGAGGGAGATACCCGTAATAGTGGTTACGGCAAGGCTTTCAAGAATGAAGTTGGTCGCGGACGCGCGAGCGACGTACGAGATTGCGGAGTATAGGGAAACAATTTTTCCCTAAGGACAATGAGAGGTACTACAATTATGCAATCATGATTGAACTTCACTTGGTAAGTTCGTTTAATCATTATTTCTTATTTAATCCTCTATTCCCAAATAACATTTCGACTCCATTCTTGTTTTCGTCGATTTTTACATGTACTGTCTCTACTATGCTCCTGGTCTTTGATAACCATATTCTATATCCCTTGGTTTTTAATGCGTATCCCACTATAATTCCAAGATCTGCTCTCGCTTGTAGTTTATTTCTTCTTTCTTTCGGCACATGAACGTACGCTAATGAACCAATAATCCGTAGATGGCCTACCCATGGCTTGTGTCCCCACCATCTCTCATCTGGTGTAACATCTTTTAATAATTTGTCCACGCATCTGTTCTTTACGTGAACAAAAGCATGTAATGCCTCACCCAGAAAGTTTCTTTTAATCCACTGTCTTGCAATATGGCTCTTACTCCTTCCATCGATGTTCTGTTAAATCTCTCTGCAACCCCATTTTGTTTCTGTCTCAAAAATGGATCGAATTCTGAGTTACAAAATTCCTTCCCATTGTCTGTTCTGATAATTTTTAATTTTTTGTCGTGTTGCCTTTCAACTCGAGCTATAAACTGTTTAAAATATGTGAAAACATCAGATTTACTTTTCATGGTGTAAATAAATACCTTTCTAGAGTAATCATCTATTATCGACAAAAAATATCTACATCCGCACAGTGATGTAACTGGGGATGGTCCCCATATATCCATGTACACTCTTTCCAGTATTTCGTTGGACATTATTCCTGATACTGACTTGAACGATGACCTCGTTGCCTTTGCCATTTGACATATATTGCAGATATCCATGTCTCCATTTAATTTTTCGATACCTCTTACAATATTTTTATTCTCCATGTAGTTAATAATGTTTTTATTTAAGTAACACAATCTTCTATGCATTGTATTCATATTGGTCTCATTCATCGTGGTTCTTCCCGAGATGTAGGTTTCATCCTTCCTTCTCTCAGGTCTTCCATACAGAATGTATAATTTTCGTTTTCAATGATCTGTAAAGTAGTACTCCCTTTCTTTTGTGTGCACTACCATTTTGTCATTTTTCCAAATTATGTGAAATCCGGTTATGTCCATGCATGATCCACTTATCAAATTTCTTCTCATATTTGGTGCATAAAGGCCATCTTTCAGTTTTATTTCTACAAACTTGTTTCTATCCTTAGCATAAAATGTGATATCACCTTTTCCTAGTACTTGTGATTTAGCATTTTTATCTCCTACCAAAATATCTGTAGGTGGTAGTTCCTTGAAATTTCTGAACCAATTTTTTTCTTTGCAAAAATGTGACGTAGCTGCACTGTCTATTAACCACTCATAGAGAGGTTTCTCTGGAATATCTACTGCTTGTGCTTCGTGATCACTATTACCTGGTATCTTTACGGTGGTTTCAGTATAAAATGCCTTTTTGTTTCCGTGTCCGTTTCCTCTTAAATTACTTTGTTGTTTTCTTCTCAAGGTGTAGCAGTCCTCCATCAAATGGCCTGGTTTCTTACAATACCTGCATTTTTGACTTCTTTTGCTATCATATGATTGTGGTATCTTGCCTTCTTTATTCATTGTATTTCTAAATTGGATACTTGGATTTTTATTCTCTCTGCGGAAATTTTTCGTCTCTTTTCCTATTCCAGTTTGGTATGCATTTATTACAGCATCTAGTCCTTCATCTTTCCTCTTCTGTTTAATTCTTCCTTCTTCATTAATCAGCTGCTTCTATATTCCTTCGAATGTAAAATCTTTATCGTCTAGTCTGTAAATAGTTTGTACTAGATTATCATATTCGACAGGCAATTTTCTTATCAATTGAAAGCATGTGAGTATTTCTGGAATGTCAAACCCTGCGTCTCTGATCAATAGCTTTTTCTCATTTACCCTTCGACAAAATATTCCTATCGTCTCTTCATTTTTATTGAATTTGAGATCATAAAATTCATCTATAAGACCGGCTGAGCGTGCACGTGATGTTGGTTCAAAATTTGTTTTTAAAATCTCCCAGGCTTCTTTCTAGAGTATTTGCAATTAGAGTATAAAATTGTCTTTCTATACCTTGATATATTGTTGTATATGTTTTGTCTCTCCTTCTTTGATAATCGCGCTTCTCCCTACTCGGCGCGTTGTCCTCTGATGGCTCCGTGTCTTCCGTTATGAACTCCCATGATCCACGATCGATCAGCAGCACTTTCATATCCACTTTCCAACTATTATAATTGTTCGAATTCAGCTTCGGAAAATTAGGGAACGATATCATGTGCTCTTCCATTTTTCTGTCTTCTTTTTATTTTTCACTTATTTTGTAAAATTGCACGTTATTGACCTTTGATTTCACGGCCCCAGAATTTATAACTCTTAACCTTACTCAACGCCACGTGTCACTGGGCCCATAACCATGTTGATAAGGTTATGTTTGGAATGCACATTTATTAAATACTCAAATATAAAGTAATATACAAAAAAAAAGGAAAAATATATTCTTTGTCTGCAAATTAATAATACATATAACACGCATGTTATTATAAAAAGAAAGACAAACAAGATTCGTTAGATACAAAATAAGAATTCACATGTCCCATCAGAACTTACTTTTGGGACTCCCCCTCTGTACTAACTTTTAGACTAAATCTACTGAGTGAGATCAGTAATACCAACAATTATTAAGGGAGTGGACTCCGTCGCCGATGTTGCGGAACGCGTTGTGCGGTGATATAGAATTTTCTGACGTGGGTAAGGTGCCCGTGGAGCGCTGAACCGCTCTGCCCGGAGAGGCGCGTGAAATAAAAATTTGAAATACTCTTAGGAAAAGCAAAGACGTTTATTCAGTCGACTCGTTTGGTTTAAAAATCGTTTCGTAGTTCGTTCCCAGAGGTTCGATTACGATTGATCTCTCTGGAAAAATCTTCGCTCGATCTGCTGCTTCTCTCCCTTCTCCGGAAGATTCCTGATCCTCCCTTCGGGTTGTCCTGGTCCAATCGGGGGTTGCGTCCTACTCCTTCTATCGGTGATCTTTATCGATCTCGGATCCACCCCCGAGTCGGGTGAAGGTGGGATCGCGCGGCCATGTTTATGCAGGGCTACATATGAAAAGGGAAAGCGCGAAGGTCTAGAGAGAGAGAGAAAACGCGTCAGCGAGACACAGCAACCCTTAAGGAAATTTATTACCCTCTTGAAGAAGTCGCCGGGAACGCGAACCGAGGTACAGCGCGAGTCTGTTATTTTCAAGGATCTTACGAGTTGGAACAAAAGCTAACTCGACTCGAATTCTAAAGAAATGCATTCCAACGGAAACGGCGATTCGACACGGCCTATAATGAATCTATCAAGTATTTTCAGGGAACGTTCCCTTTTCTCTCCTGACTTTCGACTTTCCCACGCTTGATCACCCACGTCGAATGTTTTAACAATGTACGTGGCGGTTCGTTGATTCAATGCGTTAATCCATTTGAATTCCGCTCCTAATTTAAATATAAATATATACTACATGCGGTAGTGTTTAAGCTATTCCGCGTTGTGAAGCTACATGCCATGAAGCTAAGTTCACGTGATAGCGAAACACCGAAAAGATCGACGCGACATAAAAACCGAGCGGCCACTAGAAGAAGTAAATTAAGTAAAACATTTAGCCAGTAGCTGAATGCAATTTCTGCTGTTCAAAATATGATGCTGGTAAGGTAAGGTAGGCATTATAAGTAAGCGAGACGTCTGAATGTGACAACGACAATGTAGTATCGTTCGTGCGAGCAGCCGTCCGAGACACACTCACACATGCAACGCTCGGAGGCATGTCCGTGTACCTACGAGACTGCAAGGTTTTGGTTCTGTCCTATTTCTCAATAGTCGTTTCCGCTAGATAAATGTTCAAACTAGAGCGCAAGCTCCCATAGGTACTCTACTTTTGTACTTTTCTGTCATAATTAACAATATTCGGCAGCATGGTGCCGGCCATGAAGGCTGGCGAACAGCCGTGCCGTGACACACTCATACATGCAACGCCCGGTAGCATGCCGTGTGCCTACGAATAGGCTGCGTGATGCCGCGATACCTGAAAGTAAGGGTCTAGCCGAATAAGCGAGACTTTCAATATTATATTTGTGACATTTTTCTGATTACAATGATACCACATATAATACAGTTCAGGTAGTATTTACAATAATTTATGGGCGACGCAGAGAAAATGCTGTTTCAAAAGCCTTCAACAGATCACAAGGGAAGGTCTCGATCCGGACGAGCGCTTTTTGAACGAGATCGAGCTCACAAAGACATCGCCTAGTGTCCCCCGAATTTTTTAATTAAATTTTTTTCATATGTAAAAAAAGGTATGTAGAACAATCTCTGCAAGTGAGAAGGCGCGACTGTCTTTCATTTTCGAGAAATAAATTTTTAAAAATAGCTAAATTTCGATTGACGAGTGTCGACCATACAAGAGTGGGAGGCATCATAGAAGCAGCGTGGCGCAGTCGTTGGAATGCCAGGTTGCGAAGTCGATCTTTTGCGTTGGACGCGATTCGTTCCCGGTAGGAGTCACTTATTTTTTTTTTTGAAGGGATGATGATGATAGGCGTGTTCGATTAATTGATCACAGCTTTTGGGAGAATTCTATTTATTTCGAGAGAGTGTCTCCCAGGGTGACTCGTGCAAGACTGACTCGTCAAGTCCCACCAAATCGTGCGTGCCCCCTCAGGGTGCCCGTGGCCCGTTGTCTTGTGCCATTTGGCGGGGGTAGCGTTTGCTGAAGAAGGTGGCAACGCAGCGGAATTTCCCAGGGACCTAGGTCCGCGGCGCAATCAGCCGGTGGTCGCCAGACCTCTCGTCGAAGACCCTTGAAGAAACTCAGGGTTTATGACACTAGCGCTTAACTATCGAGGCCGTTAGCAAACCCTAGCTACGTACATGCTTTACAAAAACTCTATTCATTATAACGGCTTTCTCAAAAATAGTTCCGCTATGGTTCGTTTCAATAAACCGTGCTAGCCGTTTGCACGTTCGAAGTCTTTTCAAACATTTACAGCTAGCCGCTACAGTTTGTTTACTTTCTCTTCCTTTTGTATCATGTTTTGTTATGGAAACAACCTTTTTATATATTAAGATTAATTTTATACAATATTGTGCAATTTTTATGTTTTCTATCGCATTGAAAAAGAAGTCAGGATGTGAAAGGAGTTTCTACAAGCTTTTATAAAAACTTACGTCATTATAGTTTGTAAATAACAATTTAATTATATTAAACATTGCAAAAACAAAACAAAACATAACAAAACATGATACAAAAGGAAGAAAAAGTAAAAAAAAAAATAAGTGACTCCTACCGGGAACGAATCGCGTCCAACGCAAAAGATCGACTTCGCAACCTGGCATTCCAACGACTGTGCCACGCTGCTTCTATGATGCCTCCCACTCTTGTATGGTCGACACTCGTCAATCGAAATTTAGCTATTTTTAAAAATTTATTTCTCGAAAATGAAAGACAGTCGCGCCTTCTCACTTGCAGAGATTGTTCTACATACCCTTTTTTACATATGAAAAAAATTTGATTAAAAAATTCGGGGGACACTAGGCGATGTCTCTTTGTGAGCTCGATCTCGTTCAAAAAGCGCTCGTCCGCATCGAGACCTCCCCTTGTGATCTGTTGAAGGTTTTCGAAACAGCATTTTCTCTGCGTCGCCCATAAATTATTGTAAATACTACCCGAATTGTATTATATGTGGTATCATTGTAATCAAAAAAATGTCACAAATATAATATTGAAAGTCTCGCTTATTCGGCTAGACCCTTACTTTCAGGTATCGCGGCATCACGCAGCCTATTCGTAGGCACACGGACATGCCACCGGGCGTTGCATGTATGAGTGTGTCTCGGACGGCTGCTCGCCAGCCTTCATGGCCGGCACCATGTTGCCGAATATTGTTAATTATGACACAAAAAAGCAAAAGTAGACTACCTATAGGAGCTTGCGCTCTAGTTTGAACATTTATCTTGCGGAAACGACTATTGAGAGGTCTCAAATTTTCATTGTCGAGACAAAAATAGGACAATACGGAACCTTTGCAGTTCCGTGTACGTATACAGTGGTGTGGAGCTGTGTGAGTGCGTACTAGCATATACAAGGCACGAGTCTCCACTCCCTTAAACTCCCGTTTCCTACATTCTTCTATATTGTGACCGAAATTTTTGCAATATCTACACTGTTTTATACTACTAGACGCGTTGTTCTGGTTCGTTTGATTGAAATTGATTATCTTACTAGGAGGCGATCTCTGTTTTCCTAGATAACAGTCGTTAGTATTATGATTTGATTTATTACAAATTCTACAATGTTGGGGGTTATCGTATCTCAAACGCAAAGCTTTCTTCTCTGCCATAGCTGCTGTAAGAGCACGGTTAATTTATGAAGTCGCGGTATCTTAACATTTGAGATATTTGTGGGTGAAAATGATACACGAAGCGATTAAGGGTCATTTCGTTTTCCATTGCTACTCGTCCTGCTAATGTTTTAACCTCACAATCTGTTGCGTGAATGGCACCTAGAATTTTCGATTGGAGTTCCTCTAGGCCTTGGTAAAATTATATTATTATAATTATATATATGAAAAAAGGATGAGAAAGAGATTGAAAATTATAGATTTTTCGTTGTCAAATAGTGGTTTGTAACTATGCGAGATGTCAATTACCATTAAATGCGACTAATCGCATACGTAAAGCCTATTAACTTTAACGTCCGCGCAACAAGCACGTTTCGATACCCGCTTGATTCTGATTTTGCTCGCACGGGATGGCGACGAATTCTTTTGGCGGCGAATGTTACCTACACGACGCGACGCCGACGTACACAGAAAGAAGAAGAAAGGCGCATGGAGTAGAAGCGGCTTCGATGAACAGAAGAGCGCATTGTTGGTCGCGGAAAGCATTCTCCGCTCTCGGCTGTCACCGGAAACGTTCATTACGCCACGTCGGCTGCTAGGAATCACTAATGTATTCAACAAGAACGACGTGGACGTTCCGGCTATAACATTTTCGAGGATCCTGGCCGACGCCGACAAGGTGCTTCGCCGAAATGGGAATTTATATAAATAAAAAACGTATTCCAGAAATTTTCTTTTATCTGCAAGATATCAAGTGAAGAATAGCACTAACTCTGTCAATAAGTGTATAACTTCGAATGCTTACTTAGACGAAAAACGACAAACCATGAAATAAACCATGAAAGAGGTGACACTTTGCAAATTACTGTATGAAAATTAATCAACGGTAATGCTGTGACTTTTACATTTTCAAACGGCTTCAAATTTTTAAAATGTATCTTGATGTCCATAAGACTCACGATGTTACAGAACTATCAAGATAAAATAATTTTTGGAAACAAAATATAACCGACTTCGGAAAATATTAAACCTCCACTTAAAAATATGAAATAATTCCTATTTCCTTTATATTAAATAATATATTAAATTTCTATTTCATTTACATTAAATTATATTAAATAACCTTTTTGGAGGCGTCATATAATTAAAAATTTTTAATTCCTGCTTGAGTTAGTTTTTGGTCGAGGCGGCAATATTGAATGTTGTTAATGTATATACTATCTACACGGAAATACTGTCTGTGTAGGTTTATGGCATTTTTTTGCGGGGGCTGGGCTCTCCATGAAAATACTGTCTGAGTAGGTTTATGATAGTGTTTGGTGGGGTCCGGCAATATTGAATATTGTCAATGTATATGATGTCTAAATTAGATATAATGATAGCAATAATTTAAGGTCATACGTTTTGATCCTCCGACAGAAAGTTAAATCGAATTTGGTAATTTTGTATGTATGTAATTTTTAATTTTGTTAACTAAGCAACTATAGTGATTGTTAGCCCATCGTTGGGTATTTGTAGGAAAATTGTCATAATCTCTTTAACGTAGGCCCTTATTTGGGCAACACTAACTATATCCCAACTGATTCTCAACTATTGGAAACCGTTGGGCAACCATAAATGTTACTAGGACACTCCTTCTTCGTAATAGAGCAATTCTTTCCATGAGAAGTAGAATTTACAATACCCGTATAGGTTTTTTAATCTCCATCGTCGATATTTGTTGATGGATGCGACGGATTTTGTCCCGCGCGCAGTGGCCACCTTACCTGTTAAAAGCGGTTGGGCGTGGACTGTGCACTTTAATCATTTATAACTCCGTCAAATCTAAGCAGAATTGTTTATAAATTAATTTTTAGAAAAAAAATATATAGCCGACATCGAAAAAGTATTAAAACTACACTTCAAAGTACGAAATAATTTCTAGTTAATTTATATGAATACTCACCAGTTCTAGATATAGTTTCCTAAAAGTATGAAATAATTTCTATTTCCTTTATATTAAATTATATTAAATAATATATTAAATTTCCATTTCCTCTATATTAATTTATGTTAAATAACATTTTCATAGTCGGCGCAAAATTAAAAATTTTTAATTCCTGCTTAAGTTAGTTTTTGTTGAGGGTGGCAATATTGAATGCTGTTAATGTATACATGTATACATGTATACTATGCAGGTGGAAGTAGTGTCTGAGAGGGTTTGATGTATTTGTTTTGGCGATACTGAGGGGGCAATGTTGGATACAGATAATGTATACATAAAAAACTTAAAAAAGTAAACTCAAAAAAGTAAAAAAATTACGCCAAGTACATGAAAAAGTGGAAGACTTAAAGAGTAGTCATAGAAAAATAGAAGAATCCCCTAAAAAAAATTCAAGAAAGTAGAAAAAGAAGTGAAATCAAAATGAGCTGCCAGTACATGAAGGTGCTTTCCAGCAAAGTGCAAAGGCGACACTGTATAACACAATGAAAAATTCGGTGCTTTCCAACTATGCGCAGCCAAATGCTGTGTTCAACAGTGCAGACGTTCAGACCCTAATGACAACTCATGTAAACTGACTGCTCCGCACTTTACCAGTTTCAGTCTTTTATGTTTCCAAAGTACACACAACGCATCGCAAAATGTCTTGTTGCTAGAAATTGAAATGTTAAACATGAAATGAGAAATAAAGAAAGAGATCCACTATGTGTAACGCACAATTTATTGTATTAGAATAAAATTTTCAAGTATGGGCAACGCGTGGCAGAAAATCTTGTTGTAACTACTTTAAATGTTAATAAATAAAGTGAGAAAATGTACAAAGAGATCCACTATTGGTAACGCACAATTTATTGTGTTATAATTCCAGTTCCAGTCCTTTAAGTTTTCAAAAGTACGATGCATGATGTACGAAGCACAATGCATGTCAGAAAGACTTGTTGCAAGAAACCAAATGTCACAAATCCAAACTGACAGTTACAGATTAGAAATGAATGAGCGGCATGAGTGACAGCCATATTACAATTCCGACCGACGAGCCTTGGCGACTGATTCCGAGAGTCGACGAATCGACGAATGGGCTTAGCTCCTATTGGCTAAGTGTTGACGAAAAGAATAAGAATCAGAATCAGAATCAGAATTAGAAGAAAAATCTACAATTTCTGACCGATTCATGACATGATATTACGATATCTCAGTTGTACATAGACCGATTTTATTGATTTCAGTTTTATTAGAAAGCTTATATGCAATTTACATTAAAAAAATGACTTTAGATTTAGAAAATACAACAGGCGTGACGAGATATTAATGACAGAAGTTTTGGATTAGGTTGGAATCGCGTTTTCTCGAGTAAAAGATACGCGGTAGCGTCAGCGCCAGGCATATACGAGGAAGCTATTTTTTCATGTACTTGGCGTCGAGACGCTACCGCGTCTCTAGATACTGTCTACACGAAAACACTGTCTGAATTTTTTTTTTTGAGGGGGTTGAGGGTGGAACTATTGGTTACTGCTAATGTATATACTCTTTTTACGAAAATACTGTCTGATTAGGTTTGGTGGGTGATTGGATTGGACATTTGATGGGTGTGGCGTTATTGAATAGTGTCAATGTATATGGTGCATAAAGTAGATATAATGAAAGCAATAATTTAAGGGCATATATTTTATCACTCCGACAGAAAGGTAAATCAAGTTTTGTAATTTTGAATATAGGTAATTTTTAATTTTGCGCCGACTACGAAAAGGTTGCTTAACATAATCTAATATAAAGGAAATAGAAATTTAATATATTATTCAATATAATTTAATATAAAGGAAATAGAAATTATTTCATACTTTTTAATGTAGTTTTAATACTTTTTCGAGGTCGGTTATATTTCTTTTCCAAAAATTATTTTATTTCACCCTTTTTAGTGGCAATCTATGACCTATATATGTATATTATCCATGTGTAAGTCACAAGAACGAAAGGAAGTTTTCGAAGGAGAAAGGAAAGGCAAAAAAATGGTTTCGTAAATCGATTACCTGCATAATCGGGCGCATTTTGAGACCCTATCGAGGTTTAGTCTGGCCTAAGGACTGATGTCCTTATCCGTATGGCTTTCAAGGCCGCCGAAAACCTACGTTTCTGACGCACTTGCGCAAGCTGAAAGTTCTTCTCTCAAATAAAATGTATACCTACGCTCTCACTCTCCATTCACAATCTTTAACATCATTACTTAAAATATCCCGGATCCATACATCTCCATGTTAACAAAAATACACTTCCACAATGGATAAGCAAGTTCGATGCCTTATTTGCCTCTATTTTCGAAATAACTTTTATTTCTACTGTCCGCTCGCCGCAATAACCATAAACAAAATTATTAATAAACATAACATATACAACACTGACAACTGAACAAAAGTATAACAACCGAAAATGTTGGATCTGTCTGCAACACTATGTACAATCTATAATTTTCATACAATAACAATAGTTATGGGCAATATACATGGTGACTCAAAAATGTTGGAGTCCTTGAAAGGGGTGGGTCGGGAGGTGATTTGAAACAATTTTTCCTTAGTGCCCGCGGTAGCGTAGGCTACGCGCTAGGCGGCCGCAGGCGCTCCACCATCATATTCGCGCTCTGATTGGTCAGAATTTTCTGTTAATATCTCCTTAACGAAGCCTCGGACAACATTTTCACTACGGAAAAATTGTTTCAAATCACTCCCCGAACCACCCCTTTCAATAAGCTCCAAAATTTTTGGGACACCTGTATAGTTGCAAATGGAATCGTCAGGAATACATGTGGAACTAAATGTGAAAGGATTGATTGCGTTTGGTAAATTCCTTATCAAGCTACACAAGAGCATAGCAATTTTGCAGCAACAATGGTTTTAAACAATGAAAGTGTCCATAAATTTTTGCAAACGCGAACCTCACGAAATAATCAACCATGAAATGCGGAAGACTCCATTGTGATCGGTTAATTTCTTGCCGAGTTACATGAAAAAAATAGGAATTTTATAATTTACAATAGTTGTAAATAATAACAAAATTAATAAATTTTTGCAAATGTGATCATCGCGAAAACCTGTCCGGCAGCAAAATGTAAGAGCTTTTTGATTGGTTTCATCGATTACAAACCAAACATACGTAAAATAGTACGTTTTGTGCGATAAAAAGTGATATAAAGTGGTAAAAAATGAAATATGGCCAAATGGTTTTTATGGGACCAAGTGACAGTGATGCTCTATCAGATGTAAGAAGTTGCAATCCAATTGGTCCATCCGTCTCGGAGTAAGAAGCAGTACAAAGTTTGTCGGTTTTTTCAAAAAACATAACAGGTAAAAAATGACAAATCGCGAAATGTATTGACAACGGGACCACCTGGGAGACATGCTCTACAAGATGCAACAAGTTTTATTCCGATTGGTCAATCCATCTCGACGTAATCGGTGAACAAACATAAAAAAAAAATATATATATACATGTCGAATTGAGTAACAATTTTCAGAGAATATTCTTCAGATGTTATACTTGTCAAAACCTATATCAAAACCTAAAAATCACTTTTTTCAAATTTTCTAACTGCACATGACCCCTTAAAGGAGAAGTGACTGTTATTTATTGCGCGCAGTTGTGTGGCGTCTTGGAGTCCGTATGGTGATTCGTTTTAATGTAAAGCAGGTAAGTCGTAAACTAATATGGAAATTGAAAGGTCCGTTTGTACAATAGTAAGGCGTATTGATTTATTGCGTTCTATTTAATATACATTTGTGGTTCATGTGCATTTTTGGCCATAACGAAGTGACCATGACGAATTTTGGTCGACGAAAGTGACGCGGTTAGGAAGCGACGAGGCAATAATGCAATCGAACGCATGCATTCATCACGATCAGACGCGTCTCGTGTATAGTATATAATATTTTTCCTATTTTATTTTTCCGTAATGTATACAGTAAATGAATTTGATTCAACTAGAGATGGTGATAGAGGTGTCAGTGTTATGAGATCAGACTGACTTATGCCTTTAAAAAAAGAGTGCATGTGCATGCGCATGTGCGTTGCGAACGTTTTACAGTAAAGACTGATTATTTTACAGAACCATTAGAAAGTAATAAAATAGGTACTTATAAAGTAAGTCAACCGAAAAGTATGTATCTCTGTTCTTCTAATATACATAAGAAATGTTTACTTTTACCTAATTATTGCGAAAACAATGCTTTTATTTGCATACTTTTGTTTAATATGGACTTTTGTTGAGTAAACATTACACATCCAAAAGTTGAATAACAGACTGTAACATTAAAAGATTTTAAATAAAGTATTTTATTTCAATTTTGTTGTTCAAATAAGGTATAAGTCTCATATGTAAAAGAATTAATCTCCAAAAAACATTCTGAAAGCTGTTTTATTGAAGTGTAGTAGAGTCAACTGTCTGCCTGCTGTTGATTTATTGTACCTGGTCAAGAGTTGACCCTACAAACAGAAATCTTCAGTTGGCCCTTTATATTAAAAGTTACGTGAAACCTACATTAGGTAGGATCGTTGACTCAGTTGAAGAAAATGGCGACAATCCTAACCGTTAGCCAACTGATATCACATCAATATGGTCCATCAAAATTGCCAATAATAATTGCGACTAGGGTAAGTACGAATGGACGTTTAGGTAATCGTAGTTTTACGAATGTTCGAAAGTTAAGTGGTGAGTATCAATCCCGATTAAAATTATACGAAGAAACGAACGAATGTGTTCAATGTTTGTAGGTTCTTGGAACCATGTGGACAGGTTAAGTCAAATCGAATGCGCATGAACGGCTTCCATAACCGTCACTTTCTTTATGGTTAGCCGGTGATCGAATAAATGAACAGCAAGTATAGCTTTGCTAAGAATTGGCGAGTCGTTGTTGACGGGTGTTTCGTTCGAGCCCGAGGAGCTTGATAGCGAGAGAAAAGAGCGTTTCTCGGACGTAGTGGCGTTGCTAGCAGACCGGTTGTTATCCAGCCGTAAGTATAGTGAACCACGCGCAGGGGAAGTGCACACATCGGTAACAACTGTATAATTTGAGGGTAATTCCGCGAGCCGTATAACCTGTAGGTAATGCCGGCAGGCAGGCAACCAGTCAGAGAGTGCATCAGTGCGCTGCTCGTTTCATTTAATTGGTCGTTCCCGGGTTTACGAGGTTTCAACCGAGGCGCTACGACGACGAGAGATGCTACGCATGGCAAAGGATGCCTAACTGCCAACCACCGGCGAAAATTTACGTTCGGAATTTCGCGCACTGCCAGCATCGCTTTCATCGGACATTTTTTACGCCCAAGAATTCTTCTTTGTTCGAATGTTCGATCGTTCTCGTGAATTTGGTTCGTTCTATCGAGGATCTTGGTTTATTCAAATTTTATCTGCTAACTACAACTATTGTAGGTTCTACTCGAGTGCAATGTGACTCAAAATTAACGCAACACCTCTCCGACATCGATTGTTCGCAAAACTCTTTCACAAGTTCGTTGAAAATCAGCTCAGCGAATTCGTTGGTAAAGTTTGGAAAACTCAATGTTTTCTACTTCACGCTGATTTTATATTCATGATAATTTCACTATTCTATTAACGGTAACCGGAATTTAATCCTTGTTACAGTTTTAATAGGAATAACGTTGAAACAAGATTGTTTCAAGTCTTTTTGATCTCCTGTCGTTAACGAATTGCTGGTAACCGTTAAAATGAATGATGAGAAAATCAGAGCTAAGATGAAGATAACGGATCGGGATAGACTATTAGAATTTCGAGAAGCATTCAGAATTTATTAAACGGTCTGTTGCGTTGGTGTGTTTGTGGTTAGGCCGTGACACGACGATCATCCTCCCTCGATGCACTTCGCTGAGCCAATACTGGAGATTTGCTACGTAGGTGGAGGAGTGTGTAACGCGCGTATATAGGGAATGCGAGCAGAGAGTTTAATATCGCTAGCCGAGATAGAAGCAATAAATGCTTGTCAAGTAAATCAGGATGAAGCGCCATTGAGGCGCACGTAATGGCCACATTAAGTAAATAACTCACGGTTGCAGTGTCAGACTCCGGGGCAAAACGTGAGCTGTGCGTTGAACTGTTAGGAACTATTAGGGGTGATAACAGTGCCATCCAACAACTTTACAGCATTAAGTGCTGCCGAGACGAGCAGTTGATGCATTACCAACTTAATTTCTGCCAAATGATGTCGTGCACTGTGTCTCATATAGAAACATCTTAACTTCAACGTCTACAATCCCGTCAATAGGGAGAATAATAAAGTAAAATTTGCAAATACCTAATACTCATTCATAGATATCATTCGAACACGACGGCGATTTGACTACGGAATTCATTTTGATAGCCCTTGAAAATACTGTTCTCTGATTTTAAAAATAAAAAAGATATTACCGATTCCATTAAAGATTTATAACTTTCGAGGATGACAGCTACGAGAGAAATTAAATATCTACCTGTAAATTTTTATTCGTGTAAATATGGGACTAATATCGAATGATTCGTAATTTTTATTTGAATACAAAAAAAAAATGTTAGTAACAATTGAATCACTGTTATGGAACAATTTATGAGAAATCAAACAATAGCAAGGGTTTGGAGTGTGAAAAAAGAGAGAGGGCTACTCGGTCGGTAACGTAGAGTACTTGTCGGTAAGAGTTGGTGATCCATGTCATTGTGCAGGTAATCGAGAACATTCTGTTGATAAGATCACTTTTTAAAAAAATCCTGAAATTAGTATATACAGGTAGCCCTCCTACAACACGGCATCTTATAACACGGTTTCGCTATAACACGATTTATAAATTCCGGGAACCCTTCTATAACATGGTTTCGCTCTAATACGATAAGAAAATTGCAAAAGCCTTTGTACAACACTGTACTTCTACAGCCGCGACGAGGTTTGCCGTCTTAACCGTTTGAGTTTCAGAGACTTTTGAAAAAGCATGGTCGAAAGAAAACCCGAACAGCGCGGGTTTCGTTCACTTAATCAAGTGAAAGAAGCCCAAGCGGCGCGATAGCGCTCGTCTTATTTTGTGTCGAAAAAAGAAGCAGCTACGTGATGTACGTGCGTCAGTCAACTTGAGCGCGCTACTTCGACAGTCAGTGCAGTCACTGACTGCGACAGTTGTTCATACCATCTGAAATGTACTGGGATTTTTCGACAAAATATTTCAACAGCACAATCGTGACGCTTGGGACTCAAACGGTTAAATATACAGTGTTGCAGAAAGTATGGTAAGAACCAGGAAGCAAAGTGAAATTACAGATTTTTTTAAGGGGGAAGAAGATGCAAGAACTTTAAATGAAGAAAAATGTTCTGAAAGTGAAGACGATATCATTCCACGAAAAAACGTTCTCGGTTGATTATCCTGAACAGTGACGATGAAGAAATTTAATAAATTAAAGTTGCGTTAAATTAAAATAATATTTTTGTTTCTTTTTTTATTTGTCTCGTACATACTTTTATATTTTTAATAAAAATTAAGTTGTTTCTGTAGAATTAAAAAAAAAATTTGGTTTTAATAAGTTTTAGAAAAATAACCCCTCTTTTTGTACTAGCTCTGGGTCTCATACAACATGGTTTCACACAACACGGCATATTTTAGGAACCTACCTACCGTGTTATAGGAGGGTTACCTGTACACTCCAAATCAATGTATCGTAGAAATCGAAAGTGTTGATCGCAAAATTCAAAACAAATTCGAAGATTTTAAGTAAATTGAAAACGTTATTTTCAAATGTTTATCAAAGCATGTTTAACGTGACAGAAATTTGAATTGATCTATCGACAACGTTAGACAAATCAAATCGGTTTGATAATGGAAAAAATTAAAACTCATCATTTGGAAGTACGCCAAAGACAAACATGCAGTTGTGACAACACTTCATAAAATCAAATATCGAAAGTTCTTTAACTGATAAATGCTCTTGATCGATATTTAAGATGTCAATGCTCATTAATATTTCTTTATTTTTTCATATTTTAAAATATACAGTTCATATTTTAATACTTATTGTTAGTTCATTTGTCCTCTATTATAAAATGTTCATGTTCCTAATTTTAATATTTATTTTATTGCTATGCATCTGGTAATGTTTCTGTACTTACTTTGTCGCTATTTCTAATGTTGTATGTACACACTGTGATTCGTGTACAGTATACACTATGCATGAATAAATCGTGAACTCGACGTTAGAATGTACCTCGCGTATATAAAATTGTTAAGAAATTGCACTAAAAAGGTATACTCTCCGAAGTAGTGATGTCAGTAATTTTTCTATTATATATTTATCAGTATATACAGGGTGTCCCAAAAATGTTGTAACTCATTGAAAGGAGTGGTTCGGGAGGTGATTTGA
>NC_071983.1:18482608-18505984 GCF_026283585.1 Hylaeus volcanicus | reverse complement strand
TCAAATCACCTCCCGAACCACTCCTTTCAATGAGTTACAACATTTTTTGGACAACCTTTATATGCATATATACGCGATAAATGTAAAATCTTCTTTATAAAAATGCAGTAGGTGTACTGTAATGGTGGCATGATAAATAGAAATAGTTGACATCGGTGTCCAAACAATATCATTTTCATGAAACACCATTATTCGAGTTATTCTTTCCCCTTCGTATACCGCTCACTCTTAGAATTAGTGACACGGAAAACATGATAGTTCGACGGCCGGGGTACAGAGAGACAACGATATACCAAGAAAATAAGTGTAAGAGCGTAGGAACCGAGGAATATATTTATAGCCGCCTCGGGTTATTAAGATAATTTATCGGGGCCATTACCGAACAAACGAGAGCATTAATCTATTCTAGCTTCATAAAGAGAACTTCGTCGACGATTTTGTAGCCTGCTCGCCAAACGAGCACTTCGGAGTAAATTGATGGATCCTCCTGACCTGGCTGAGGACCCTCCGTAAATTGCTCGTAAATTTTTATTTATTCCGCCGCAAATAAAACTCCGGGTCAAAGGGAGGGTGCGAAAGAAGATGATATGGGCTTCGATAAAAGCGAAAGAGAGAGAAAACGATTTGTCTAGGTTGGTAGCTTCGATTTCCCTGCACTCGCATCACCGTTATTCGTCGATTCTTAATAGCGACGACGATTTTCTACATTCGTAATTTTTCATCGACATCGAGCTGAAGTCTTGAAAAATTACTGACATCACTATTTCGGAGGGTAGTACGAAACGTGATTATTTGTTTTTTTTTTCTTTATCGTTGTGCATTTTTGCTAGTTTTTACTGTTTACTATACCACGTGTACATTATAAGCGATGATACGAACAAAATTGAAAAAGAGCACTAATGGCTAGTTTTTTATGATTTTTTGTAAAAGTAACTAATTAACTGGCGTGCTTCGAATGGGATGCATTATATTTAATCTATTGTGACAGAAATCCAAATTGAACGTTTATATTGACAATTGATATGGAAGTGTTGAGTTTGTATGAAATAAACACACATTGGTAACTTATAATTACTATTTAATGTAAGAACTCGAATATAACATAATTAATGTGAAACACGCGGACACACGGACTCGACGTACCGAGGACAATATCTAGAGACGCGGTAGCTTCTCGACGCCAAGTACATGAACAATTATAAAGCCACCCCGTATATAACGTGGCGCTACCGCGTACCTTTTACTCGTAAAACTACGATTCCAACCTAACCTGAAAGTTCTTTCATTAATATCTCATCACGCCTGCAATATTTTCTAAATTTAAAGGCATTTTTCTGATGTAAACCGCATATAAGCTTTCGAATAAAACCAAAATCAATAAAATCGGTCCACGTACAACTGAGATATCATAATATCATTTATTCGATTTTTTGTCAACACTTAGCCAACAGGAGCCAAGGCTGATCGTCGATTCGTCGACTCTCGGAATCACTCGGCAAGGTTCGTCGGCCGCCATAAGAAGTACTTGTGTGTATCGTTTGACAGATATAGGTTAGTATCGTTTGACAGATTCGTTTGACAGCTATAGGTTACAGTGGGGAATAGCTGGATGCAGGTTATTAAGACAGAAGAAAAAAATTTAAATTAAAATATACTACGACCTGGCAGAGTGTACAATGGAAGGAATTAAGTGATCTGTATATAATGTTTGTGTGAAAATTATGATTTCTATTTTTATATTAAGCTCTACGTTAATTTACAACTAAAATATGGTTTGTATGTGTTACAGATAGTTGAAGCATAAGATGATGCGGTGTGCATAACAAATTTGCTGATATTTATATTATTAATTCATGAATTGAATGAATAAATGTTTATAATTAATAAATTAATATCATATGAAATGTATATATTCACTTTCTTTACCCCCTCTCCTTTTCTTTTCCTCTATTCAATTAAAAAAATAAGGATGTGTATATAAATCACAAAACTAAAATATTCATTGTTTCATATTATTTCATATGGATTATTTTAGATTATACACATATTAAAAATATTATAGATATATTAACAAATAGTGGATATATTTTTCCTATTTCTCACTTCATCATTAACATTTCAGTTTCTTGCAACCATAAACTGTTTCGGGCACCATCGGGAACTCTATACAAAGTACTATACATATACATATAATATAAAAATTATTTAAAGTCATTCATTGTGCAAATTATCTTTGTAAAAAGAAGTAAGATCCCCATAAAAAACTTCAAAAAAGTAAAAAAATTACGCCAAATACATCAAAAAGGGGAGGACTCAGGGAGTTATCATAGAAAAATAGGAGATCTCCATAAAAAATTACAAGAAAGTAGAATCTTTTCTCCTATTTTTCATGTACTTGGTGTAATTTTTTTACTTTTTTGAAGTGAAAACTTCAAGTGAAAACGGGCGCACGTGAAGAGGCAGCGCGCGCAGCAAATAAAACAAACGAAATACAGTAAATCGTACGTCGCAAATACCTCGTATCGTGTAAAATCTCTTTTATTCTGTAGTATAGTATAGTAGTATAGTATTTTAATTAATTTTTAATTAAAAATATACGTATAGAATACAAAAAAAATGGACTTAGGCCACCTTCAAAATAAACGATTCGTTTTGCTAATAGCATGATCTTGTCATGTCTAACAAAGGCTGATATTAAGATATCCGGACATTAAAATAACAGAAGTAGTATTATGAATAAATGAGCAACAAATTACTTCCTAAAAATATCATACTGCAATGCATACAAATATAATTAATATTATTATTAATTTTAAATGATCCTGCAATTTGTAATAAATATGTATCTCATAATAATAGCCGCCCATATGTCTATACATGAACTAATGTATTTCACGTGCGGCCGCAACCTGATGGATTCGCGCGGCCTGCATACAATATTATATGAATATTTACAAAACTGTAGGAGGCAGATGTATCATATTATATATCAATGGATTCAGAAAGAAATTTCCGTTCATTTTTGCCGTTATATAAATTTTTGTATCTCTTAAAATAATGTAACTGTTACATCCGGCCCTGCCGGTGTCCCTTTTCATCGACCTCGTATTGCGAATAGTTAAGATCAGTAGACTTTTAAGAATGCGCACGAACCACAATTCGGAAATTGTGTTTTTAAACCGAGTCGCGTGAACCGCAAGTCAGCGAACAAGCATCAGCGATATTAAGCTCTTGCGCACGAATCGCCGATTGAATTTAAGACTTGCTCCAGATTCGGGAAATGTGGCAATTAAGGTTCCGAAATTACGAATTGCGCCAGGCAAGGATCTGGGGCTATATAAACCCGTGGTCACGACCACGGAGAGCTCTTTGTGTATTATTATTTTGGCAGTCAATACTCTGTAGTCGCGGACGGATTAATCTCTCGCGTTAGTCTCATTTAGGTATCGTGTATCGTATCTCCAGCTGAGTAAAGAGTTCGCGTAAGTGAGAACATACGCACTAAAGATAGAGTCACCGCGGAGATACCTGCGAAAGTCCGACGTTTATTATTCGCCAATTATTAGAGTCCCGTGTCGCGAGTGTACAACCAGACCAGATCCTCGCCACAGCCGAGCCCGGGACAACTTGACAACGCCGCCGATAGCATAAGATCAACGATTGGTATTGTTAAACCATTTTCAATTGTATAGTTTTTATTCTTGTTTGTAAGTAATCCCAAACTCAGTTTTGTTTCATAATTATATTTGTTAATACTCAAACTTAGTGACAATTATTATAGAATCCCAAAAATTCCTTCTTTTCCAATTAAATACAGATAAGGTGAGCATTAGCTCTTTAACCGAAGACAAGAATCCCTAAAGAAAGTCCCAAACTAATTGGGACGTAACATAACAATAAATTTTTTGTTATAAACAAAGTACTTTTTATAAATTCTGTAAACTCTTTTTGTCTTATCTCATGAAACCATGAAACTTTTCCTTAAGAAGATTTCTTATATCTATTATTATTTCCGAGATAACATTTTTCTGCTGAAATTCAAGGGGTGATTTCACTCCCTAAATTTGCGATTTGGGCAGCTATAAAAAAAATACATATACCTTATTTTCATGTGCTTAATGTATCCACCAAGTTTCATCAAAATCGGAGACGGACAGTTCGGTGTGTTCCCTTGTCAGAGGTTAAGAACGAAAGGCAAATCGAGAGTGTTGCGGAGCGACTTGCAATGTAAACAGGGTCATCCCTAACTACAATACAAGGGTTTTCAAATGAAGCTCTAGCAATCTTGAGAAAGTACGAAGTATCGAAGGACGAAGTTGTACTTCTGCGTAACCTTTCATTGGATGTTCCGTGGTTTGGGTCGGATATCTGATTGAAGAAATCGCGGAATGCGTGAAAGGTCTTTATTTGTGGCGTAACTGGAAAAGAAACAAACAAGAAAGAAAAAGAAAAGAAACAAATTTAAGCATATTTACGTTGTACAGTACACTTGTTTCCGAGTTTGTGAGTTGAGATGCTCTCTGTATCTGCAACGTGCAAAGAACGATTGATAGATAAAAACAAAAACAGGAGGAGAGAATCGTCAAAAAATGGATAATTAGATAGATGGATAACCGTAGAGATAAACAGATAGATAGATAGATAGATAAGTAAAAATGGAGGTAGAGAACGCAACGTGTTAGGAGGGAGATACAGAGAGAAAGAGGGCTCCATCTATTTTCGCCTTCCTGTTCTAAGCAGAAGCAGGATGATTTATGCGGAGCGAGTGCCGCGTCTCCACGCTGCAGGAGAATTCTCGCTTTCAGTTCTGCACCCAGCCGTGTCGCCAAGGTGGTAGAGTGTGGCATTGCCTTCACTCTCCCAGTCTTCTCAACATCGCTGCGAGCACTGCGATGCATCTTTCTTGGACTACCGACCCTCGTTCCTTTTCTTCTACTATTCGCTTCTTTTTCACCGTCCCAACTCCCTCAACGCTCTCTCTTTCTCTCTATTTCTTACTCATTGTCACCTTTTGCGCGCGTATGTATGAATATTTATACATAAAAGAGGCTCATCGTAGCAACGACAAATTATATCTGAGATAACGTATTCAACGTTTCTTTATTAAATATATACATATAATACAGTAGAATCCCGATAATCTGGTGTCTAATAATCCGACATACAACACTCGGCTATAATCATGCTTATCAAACGACATTCGGCAATTATTGCAAGTTATATTTTGCACAAGCCCTAACTGAAATATATTTCGATGGAAAAGAGCACTCGAGTGAAATAAAATTCGAATAAAAGAATACATAGAGTCGAAAAATGTAACGAGTGGCTTACGTAGGTAATTTAAACATTTACGATTCGTATTTACCTTTGTGAATGATCGCACTTGAGTCGCACTTCTTACACTGGCAGAATAGTAGATATAATATTAATATTATTCGAAACACACAGAATTAAACAAGTTTTCTGTTGAAAGGAAGTGTAAAAATAAGAAAGTTAATACAAGTATTATTGCAACACGTTATACACAGACGTGGACTGGAGAGGAAGAAGAGTAGAAGAGAAGACGTCCGTAAATTAACGATTGTGGAGGCTACCTTGGGTCAAAGCAAGCCGCTAAGCCATGGAATCGTCATTATTGCTTTCACGAGTGGTGACGCTGATAGATGCCACCTCTAAATGATGATGGATGGGTCGTATAACTGTCGCAACACATGGCTACCCAATGAACTTTGTAACTTGATTTAGTTCCTGCTCCTTCATCATTTTGCAATTCCATGCATGTAAAAGTATGCCAATTGCCGTTATCGGATAATTTTCTTGAATTCTCTCCGAAGAGAAAAAGAAATGTTAGGAAATACTGTATTTGGAACAAGGAACAAAATTTCAAAATGTTTTAATTAACCAACTCGGTTAGTACCCGATCGTAAAAAAGTGTAATTGTGTACCGGTTAGTAATTTAACCTTTCATTGCATGCTATTAAAAAACTTACCATACATGTACTTGTACATAAGTACATAAATTCCTACCAAAGTATCAGAGGAACGATTATGTACTTTGAATCCATAATGCTCTGTTACGAACACAAAATATACTAATAGGATATACACCATCGTGTGAATGTCTACTTGTTGATATTTGCGTAGTACGGGGGAGGATTTCACCTCTTCTGCTCGTAAACAAATCAATGGTGTACAAAACAATTGAAGATTACTGTAGTAAAATAACCGTAGATCCGTAAGTTTTAGCCAAGGTAACAAAACAAGTATCTGGCAAACGAGATATAATATGATAAATAAAGTAAAGAAACAAAAGGTATATAAAAGGAGAGGAAAATAATATACATATATCGTCTACGTATATATATATACTAAATTTTATTAGAGAAGCATAGTATACAATAAGAAAGATTAAGTAAAAAACAAAGCA
Organism: Hylaeus volcanicus; assembly: GCF_026283585.1. Taxonomy (NCBI): domain Eukaryota; kingdom Metazoa; phylum Arthropoda; class Insecta; order Hymenoptera; family Colletidae; genus Hylaeus; species Hylaeus volcanicus. Next base: position 18,499,557 of record NC_071983.1, on the reverse strand, counting down.
GACTAAGAAACGTGTAAGTAAGATATCGTTGATATCATAGTACATAATTATAAGCTTCTACTTTTCTACTTTTGTGTTACTTATATCTCTTTTCTTTTGATACGTATACAATACAATGTATACAAAAAAACAATTCTGCGCAAAGATAAGCATGTAAAACATGCACTCATGTGTATAAACAAAAAAAAACGAGTGTTGTAGTTGAACATTGCCAACTTCGCATTATATAAATAAAATAACTAGGACTTAACGTTTGCGTAATGTTTATTTACAATGATTTTTATTTGTGAAAATGGATGCAAATTTTTTAAGGCAGATTGTTGACATTATTTTTCGCGATAAATATGTACATATAGATGAACAAAGCAGGAAAACCAAATATTAAAGTTGTGATCTGTAATAAAACATTTGTTTAAATAAGATGTCTCGATGTCCAGTATAAGATAATGTTATGGTTTCTTCAGCATTCGAATTTTTGTAATCATTTTCACTAATTGGCTTATATCGTGTTTACTGCTTTAATTTATATCATCTGCAGAGGGCAGTTCGTATTATCGATAACACGTCAAATCTGAGATTTACATATTTCCTGATTATCATTTTAGCGACAAATAATTGCTTGAAATGATTCATACCGACACAGATTATTTAAAGTGTTACGTCCTAGCTTCGATTCACGAGAATCGAAGTTCACACATACAAATTAATTTTTCGCTTTTGCTCCACGCCCCTCCCTATGGACACGCGTCTGAGCGGGATTGACTAACTGCGTCGAGTTCTTTATGTTACCTTTTGTTTTAATTTCGAATGTACCCGCAAAATACTTACTGAGGTCGATTGGTGCTCCTAAACAGGTAATGGGCGTATCGTGGGTTGCTTATTGAGATATCGGTGAAAGACGGCAACACCACGGTGTAGTTTATCGATGTCAGCTTCCAGGTGATGCCTGGTATCTTATTCTTGAGTCCTTCTGGTCTTGTTGTTGAAGCGAATATCCCGAACGGGTAGCGTCCTGCTATCGCGGGTTCACTAAACTCGCGGATCAACTTACGAAGTTGATTCTTACGTCCCGCACGACGGGTTCTTTTGGGGATTTATATAAATGGAAATAGAGCGATGATTCTCTCCTATTTCCGTTTATGGATGTTTTCTCCTTTGGAGGGGTCAGGCGGTTGCCTTCTCTAACCACCTCGTCCAGAGTAAAAGGAAAAAGGGAATTTGGAGTAATGAGGCAAGAGATCGAATTCTAAACTGTTATACAAAATAACTGCTTTTATTATAGTCCTTGCATGACTATTATGATTGATAGTTAACAATCCAATGATTTACAATTTTTACAATTTGACAATTGACGATTTACGATTTCCGAGAATCTCCACGAGACTATCTAAGTCGAGAATGAATATCAATATAACAATGAGGCTCTCTATTTTTGCGGCAGTATTTATACCCTAGGAAAAGCCTAAATTTTGAGAGTGCATTGTCTCTATGCGGATGCAATGCCCCTCTTTTCCTATTACGCGGAAAATTCGTAACTCGCTCTTAGCTGGGTCAAATTCTTATTTTATTTTAGAGATATCGCAATTTCAAGTAAGGATGTACTCCTGCACTTTGCTTGGTAGCTGCAATCCTTATCCTTGTGGCGACGCGCCACTCTGGCGCAAGTGCTGAGATAGGACTATCGACTCAGCGTTGTCTTAATCTCTTATTGTTAGACTTGGCATTTGTTTTAGCATACATAGGAAGTATCTCGTAGATATTCCCATCTAGTGTCACTCTTATGTGGCATTGAATTAAAAGAGAGGTGGCATGAAGATATTCCCATCTTCCTGCCATCTCCTTACTTAATTTAAATGCTAGCGCATTCGCGAGAGTGAGCGAGAGGCGGATGTAACAAAAGTATTGTTGCGCGGGGGGGTTGAAGTACGAGAATTCATTTTAATTAAATATAAAGTTTATTAACAAACTATAACTTTTAAACAATTTAACGATAATATAACGATAATCTTGGAGACTTGTAACGAAATGTCTTCTCTCTTTGAGTTCTCGAATCGCTCTCTACTATTTTAAAAGTTTCGTCGCAACATCTTCACACCGTCGCGACGATGTAACTCGGAACTGTAGTGCGGCATCTTCATACCGTCGCAACAGTATAATACACTTTTGATTGATTGGACATAAATCTGTAACGACACATAAAACTCGGAGTAGTAAAACTAAAAATAAACGACACACCGAACATATTCGAACTCGTATGTCTTAAAATCGTTCCGAAATGTCTCTTTTCCATTTCGTCTCTTTTTCATTTACGCAAATAATCGTTAAAATGATTAATTCGTTTATTACGTAATGCTGCTCGTAGTAATCGGTGCATATTAACATTAAATTATTGTCCTGCCGGAAATATTATAAACTTGTGTGGGATTAGTGCATCTCAACGAAGCAGAGAATATATTTCAAATGTATACAAAATAAACATGAATTACACCGTGTCGATATTGATTGAAATTATCGAAAGGAATTATTTTATCCCGCAAAACGAAAACAGAGATGTAAAAACAAGGAACGAAACTAAAGCTCCGTTTCATTATTTTCAAATCGACTTACTTGTTTTCGATAATAAGTAACGAGGTTATAATGTATACAAAATTATACGAATAACGGGTTATTTAGCGTTCGCAGCATTAAATGTGACGTATTATTACAATGATACGGGATTGCATATCTCTAAACGATTTGCAAACCGGATATAATTTCGAAAATATCCACTATTATGGTCAGCGTATCTACTACTCAGAAGATCATAGATTATACGAGGTACTTTCGAGAAATTTAAATGCAGGTGAAAACGCGAAAGTGAGTATGGATACGTCGAGCCGAGCCAGGCTAAGCAGCGCCAGTGCTGGTGCCCGCGTAGTCAGTAATAAACGAGAGTTTTTTATTCGGTCGGCGTTGAAGGATCGACCTGATCCTCGTATCGCGTGCAGATGGTCCCCTTCCATGTTCCCTTTCGTTCACATGACACGGCAGCGGGATGTCGTTTATCACTCTGATGCATAAGCCTCCATGATGGTTGACAGCAAGCGACGAGATGACCGTGCCAAGCCCCAGATGTTTCCTTCTCGTGTGGCTGCATTAACGTCTCATCATTAGCAGCTCATCTCAAACTATCTAATCGCAACCGAAACTTCTATATACTACGCAATAGTCCACGACGCCTATCCTACTCTCAAACATTCCCCACTCGATGTACCACTTCTTTTACATTTTGCTAAAAAACGATCACGTTAACCCTTTACATTCGGATGTCTCCTATGCAAATTTAGTTAGAATTGGTTATGTAGAATAAATTTGTGCTGGGCCAAATTTTTTAAAAATGCATGTTTCCTCGAAGTTTTCTTATTGAAATAACACGAGAAAGCAAACCAAAATTATGGTGTTCAGGGTGTCTACGTATAAATTCGGACATACGCAGGGTGTCAATTCTACAACAAATTTCCAACAAAAAATTACTCTTAGACTTATTCTTTGTGGCGCCTTATTCTCGAGAATTTTCACTTTTAATATTTTTTCTGTATTTTCGACTTGACACTCTTTAAATGGCCATAACTCCACCAAATTATAGTGCAAACTTAAAACTAAGTATACCATTCAAAAGAGCGTTAAATTTCTCATCTCCCTGATGCCAAACCAAAATTTATTACGTAGATTTAACAAGTGAAAAATTAAGTCAAACTTTACATTATGAAAATTTCAAAAAATTTGACTTTTGCTGTATTCATTTTTCGGTTTCAAAGACATAGTTGTTTGGCGGGCACTCTTCGAGAAAAACTTCCTCGAAGTCTCAGCTTTTGAACCGTATTGTCAAAAAAAAATGTAGGATGGTATTTTTGGGAGAAAATGACGTTTAAATGCAGAAAAGCGTTCAAAATGCCCGCCTCATAAATTAAAACTTATCGGTTCTCCTGCGCCGAAAACATCGATTTTTTGCTGTGTGAAATCGATCGTCTTCCAATCTCCATATCATTTATCGGTACACCGAGGTTAATTTTGATTAATTAGTCTCTAAAAACGATAATTCTATGGATAAATGTTCAAAAACAATTATTATTCACCGCGCACTCAGGCTCTACACATGGCTGGGAGGGGCTTGAGATGTCAAAAAACCAGTTGTTTTCCTAATTGGGGAGGCTCGGGAATGTCACTAAAAAATACATCAAACCCGATGTCAAGTTAATTTTAAAGTGACAAGTCGATTTTTGTTAAATAATATCGAGTTTTAACTAAAAACCCACGCTTTTCTGGATTTAAACGTCATTTTCTCCCGAAAATACCACCGTTCAAAAGCTGAGACTTCGAGGAAGTTTTTCTCGAAGAGTGCCCGCCAAACAAGTGTCTTTGAAACCGAAAAACGAATACGGAAAAAGTCAAATTTTTTGAAATTTTCATAATGTAAAGTTTGACTTAATTTTTCACTTGTTAAATCTACGTAATAAATTTTGGTTTGGCATCAGGGAGATGAGAAATTTAACGCTCTTTTGAATGGTATACATAGTTTTAAGTTTGCACTATAATTTGGTGGAGTTATGGCCATTTAAAGAGTGTCAAGTCGAAAATACAGAAAAAATATTAAAAGTGAAAATTCTCGAGAATAAGGCGCCACAAAGAATATGTCTAAGAATAATTTTTTGTTGGAAATTTGTTGTAGAATTGACACCCTGCGTATGTCCGAACTTATACGTAGCCACCCTGTATATGTACAGAGATTTAGGGAAAAATATTATAAAAAATTTATTAATAATAAAATATGCCTGTCAACGTGGCGTAGTGGACACTTTCAATTATGTTTAATTACAATCGTATGTATTTTATTTAAAATATATCAAGTAAACATATTCAATATATACTACAATATATGTATACATATAATATGTACATCATAGAATATATTGATATTGTACCAAAAAAGATACGTTTTTAACCGACTTCGAAAAAGGAGGAGGTTACTCAATTCGATATGTATTTTTTTTTGTTTTTTTAATGTATGTTCCCCGATTACGCCAAGATGGCTTGACCAATCGTGATAAAACCTGTTGCATCTTGTAGAGTATGTCTCCCCGGTGATCCCGTTATTGAGACATTTTGCCATTTCTCATTTTTTACCAGTTTTTTGGCAAAAAACGAAAAATGTTGTACTGTTTCTTAATCCGAAAAGGATAGACCAATTGGATTGAAACTTTTTGCACCCGGTAGGGCATCGCTGCCACTTGGTCCCATAAAAAAACATTTGACTCCCAAACCTACTCAGACAGTATTTTCGTGTAGACAGTATACATGTATACATTAACAGCATTCAATATTGCCCAAACATTTTGCGCCGACTACGAAAAGGTTATTTAACATAAATTAATATAAAGGAAATAGAAATTATTTCATACTTTTAAATAATTATATGTAGAACTGGTAAGTATTCATATAAATTAACTAGAAATTATTTCATACTTCTTAATGCAATGTTAATATTTTTTCGAAGGTGATTATAATTTTTTTCCAAAAATTATTTGATCAAAGTAAAACTATTTGTTGCAGTGCTCGGAATCACTTAAACATTTCGGCCCGATTCCTGAGGCACCGCCTGCTGTACCCCCACTACCGCTCTAGACTCGACGGCCGAGCCGTCGATCGTGCGCACTGTGTCTCAGGGGCGTCCTACGATAGATATGTCTGGATCCATCCGCTTGATTAAAAATTTCCTTGCACTGTCAGTATTTTTTATTTTCACAAATAATTAAAGTTATTAATATTATGTTTAGGTCTGTAAACATCTTTTATATATACATATAATAACATAATATATGTATGATATAATAATTACAATTTTGTCAATAGCTTTCCACATCACCCAAGGGCTATTACTGGTGATGCGCTTTTTTTAAAGTGGTTTCCCCTGTAGGCCTATTCCACTAAATGTTAATAAGACCGATAATAAAATATGTGATCTGGCAAGAAAAGTTAGATCTCTTTTCTTGCAAGCAAATTTTGCTGTCGTCATGTCGATTCTTTTCGGAGAAAGTTACAATTATTTAAATGTCAATTAGAAAGTAATATTCTTTATTCTTTTCTGGCTTGCCAGATTCTCTTTGAAGAATCCGGCAATATTTAGAAAGCAATATTTAGAAACCACCGTTTAAATGTATTATGTTGTCGATGCGTGAACAGTTTAGATTTCAACAAACTTTAGAACTTACCGATATAGTAAATACAATAGAATTCTGCCTGTTAAATTGGAAACCTGTTAAATCGAGGCCTCGGAGACTTCAAATATATTTTCCTATGTTTGATTCCCAATTACAATAGAAGGGAGAAATGAAATAGATTAAAAGGGAAATGGAAAGAATTCAGATGGAATGGGGCAAGACTAATCATGTTCTTAGTTCGTAAATCATTGAAATTCAACGATCTTTCGTGGCTTTCCGCAAATCTAACCCTAGAAGTAGTTAGTCGCCACGGAGAAGAGAACGACACTGATCGATAGGTTCCTAACGGGCGGTTGAGGGGTTGTCGAAGCCTTGACCCTGCTCTTCCATCGGCAGCTTTAATGCTCGCGGTCAGCAGGAGCCGACGCTCTCTCTACTCGTCCAGATCGGAGCTCAGCTGTCTGTTCAGATAGGAATCTGGTCGGGGCTTAATGACGGCTCGTGACGGACGGGTATCGAAGCCGGCAGTGCCGGACAGAAGACGAAGGGGTGGAGGAACGCAGAAGCCTGGCGTGTCACATCAACGGCGCCGCAAGATCTACGGCCTCAGTTTTACCAAACGGATTGAATTCTTTTCGTTTTGGTAGTTCTCTATCTCTCCCACTACCTTCCCTTCTGTATAGGACACGCCGCACGCACGCACACCACTCTTTTACTTCTCTCTTTCTTTCTCTATCTTTATCTTTACCTTTTTCGTTGTCTACGTACAGTGCCAAACCGATCAAACGCATTCGATAAACAACCCGTTGTCGATAATTCGGTAATTCCATGGATCAAGTTATGAACGTATTATTCGTTAAAGAATGTCGTTTTAATTTAATTTAATTTTAATTTTTTAATCCCTTTGATTTCAATACCCATCGAAAATGCTTGCAACATATGAATTACACGACGACGAAGTAAACCACCACCACTCGTCGTAGTTTTACGAGTAGTCATAACTGCAAATCATTCGAAAAGTTTACACTTTAAAAAGATTTTCCGAAAGAAGTGTTAGAATTTTGTTTTGTTTATTAATAAAACACAAGTGGTGTAGATCATACGTCTCATTTTTTTAATTTTAAACAAAAGTACACGTGATTACCATTAATCGTGAAAGATGATCGATAGGTGTTTGAGCGGCCACCACGAGTACGCTGAAATATATATTTTGTTATTAAAAAATCTTTTACTTCGTCGTTGCGGTAAAATGATCGATAACACTGTGCTGGAGAAACATTGCAGCGGTGCTATAGCCTTGGTTAATTATTTTACAAAGTACAATGCCCTACTAAGGGTTATACGTACACAGATAGTGGAGTATAATGAAACTATTAGGCGATTGCATTAAGTAGTCACGTTATGTGACGTTGCTGTACCTACTATTGAAAAGCTTGTGGGAACAAAGAAAACGACAACGACGCAGGAAGAAATCAACGATTGCCATGTGATACGTGCATGCTTGACACTTTATGTATGTATATGTATACGTGCTGCGTGGCTGGGTATTTATTATATTGTAGGTATAAATTAATATAACAGGAGACGGCAACTAGTAACAGCCTTAAATAGTAAATAAAAAATTCCAGTAGCTGGACTAGAGGCGCAGTAGAAGCCTTAGAAAGATCAAAAAGTGCCGACCAACTGGATGCTTCGGTGGAGCCAGAGTCCTCCTCTTCTGAGATAGGCTGAAGAACGATGGTAATAGATTGCCTCTTTCTGACTTTTATTGTAGCGCGAATAGCTTGTCAAAATCAATGCAGGGTTTGTATACTCTCGATTAGGTACCATAAGAATAGGTTTTCTGGTGGAGAACTATGGTATGTTCACTAGAAAAGGATGGAAATGTTAAATGATTCACATTCCTATGAAACTGATAACATAGCGTACGAAAAACGTGAACCATTTCCAAAGCCTAAGTGAAAGATCAACGTAAATGGAATTATATTCAAAACCGCATTTGGTCTGTTTATAACACATCGTACGGCGTCTACGATGCGGCTCTTAATTATGGTACATTAACGTGCGAAACCTGAAAAAATGTAGGATAATATTATAGTAACGCTAACATCTACTTAATGCGCAAATACAGTAATTATACTGCTTTGACAGTTTAAGAACAAAAACCAACATGTTTCACATTTTTTTCGTTTTTGTTTTATTTTTTATGCGTATCTTTAATTCAAAAATCCGTGTTCAAAATGTTTGTGATTCTTTTTCAAAATTTTCCATACAATTGTGTGGGAGAAATTTCGCGAAAACGTGATTTTCGTCTTGCTTTTTTGCTATCCCACAAGTCGAGATACAAGCTCGAAGCTTAGCTGAAATTGTTCGTTTTCGATGAGTTAACGAGTGATTCATTACAACTTGAATTTATTCCATACTTTATATGAGATATTTCATACTTAGATTATTAAGATATTTTTGACCCTCTTATTGGATTATACCCGGTATCCAATTTAGGTACGAACGCGCTTGGGCATCGCCCAAGGGAGCCAAGCTTCAGGGAGCGCGGGCGCCGCGACGCAGATATTTAGTAAGTTAATCAATTAGAGAAAACTGTAAACATAAACTAAATTTTAAGAAGGAAAATTTATAATATTAATATTACTATGTTCATTGCGATCTTTCTGACGCAAACACTTCAGCGGACAACAAGAAATACACTGTCTAACTATCAAATCATTACGCTCACACATTTCCTAGATTGTGAAGATTGATTTTTAATATTTTGAATGTATGCACTTCTAAGTATTGGGTAATTGATATTACCTAAAATTGATTTGCACGATTACAAGACTATAACGAGCTAATGCCGAGATTTTATTTTTTTCTATAAGTACCAGCGCAGTAAATTTCCCAATCCCCACCCAAGCATTTACATATATCGTTTATTACCATTGGAATGGTAGGCTTGAACCGTTGGTATCCGACGAAAAGTCAGATGTTCCCAAAGATAAAAGCCCCTGGCATTGGATCGCGAACCAGTACAACAATCACTTGATTGCTGACTGTCGAGGCTGGCGAAACGAAGATTTCAAGATATTCCATAAATGTAAGAACCGAATGACTTCGGTTCCAGTTGACAGTTGACAGAGAGAGGGGGGGGGAGGGAGAGAGAGAGAGAGAGAGAGAGAGAGAGAGAGAGAGTAGTACGGGGGCCATCAATCGTCGCAAGACGTAGACGAAGAACCGTGGCGCACGGCAAAGCGAACCGACATCAGTCGTCGTCGTTGTCTTTGTCGTCTTCGGCAATGCGAGAGACGAAGCGCTCGGAACCCGACGACGCGTAGACGCGCTGGCAGAAGCCGCTACTTAGCAAGCAGGCATGTGTCTTAAACCTGCCTCGGCCCCCCGCCGTTTCTTCTCTCCACGAATGTATCAAAGGACCGCGTCTCCTTTGAAATTCTCCAGTTGTTAACATTTAACAATGATGCTCCTCGACGATTCTTGTCGCACATCTCCCCTTCGAGACACTACCGCTCCGCCCCGTTTACGCTTCCGTTCTCACATTTTATAACGAAGCGATTGAAGGTAACGTAAGAGCTCGCCGTATCATTCGCATACAAAATCGCCTATTAAATTATGTTTAACGCAAGCCTGATAAATGTTTCCCTCCAGCTCGAGCATCCGCTTGATCGTAAATTTTATGTCTTTTAGACGAATTTCTTTCCATTTTTCGTGTATTTTGGCCATCAAGCCGATTACGAATCCGAATTTGAACATGACACATTCAAAATGGCCAATTAAATATTCAACCGTACAATATTAAATATTGTCAATCGTATTCGCTTAAAACTTGTTACTCGCAGCATTTTTTGGTGATTGAAGGCAGTCCGAAATACAAAATTCAAACTGGCCGATATATAAAATTTCCCCGCAGTTAAAAGGTTAAGCAACGTATCCAACATAGTAGTTAAAATCGACCTATTATTAGATGTGATTAGATTTACAAATAAATTTAATGAATTTCTTATGTAGAGTCCTCAACCTGACTGCTGGTCGATGTATCTACCAACCCCGCCGTTAAAAGGTTAAATATGTGAGCAACAGTATTTTTCCTTGAGGTATCATATAATAATATGATACATCCATGTATTTTTTGGGCCTGCTTAATACTAGAAACCATATAATAAATGTTGTATATGAAACAAAAATTTGCCTTGAAAGCACCTTATCGAGTAAAATTGAGAATAACCATAGAAATTATTAACTACAGATCGAATCTTTGATGTGTCCAAAAAGAATTCTGAACGTTCCGAAGTGTAAAAACTCGTAGCAAATAATTTAATCTCTTTCGAATTATCCGCCACTTCGCGTTAACTTTTAGAAACCAAAACCAGGTAACTCGACTGTTACTCGCGGTAGAACACGAGAAGGAAGGGTGACAGTGTAGGTAACTTGTGAATCCTCCGGCTGCCGTAATGCTTCGCGAAGACAGGCAGGAGTTGCGGAGGTGGCCTTGACGTTTTTACGACGAGAATTCGTCTCTATAAAACTGTCTTGGCCTTCCTACGCTGCGCCGTGCCTGTCGTTCTCTCGTCCTTACTTTCCAGACTAGGCTACAACGTTGATACAATGGTCTTTGCGGAAAACGAGAATAACTGCTTGGTCAGTACAATTGTACGAGTATAGCGAGACAAAGTATACCTGTTAAAATGTAGTCGAGGCCATAGTCGAAACAATACCAGCTTTTTATCGAATACATGCCTACATACACCAATACATATGTATTGGAAACTGAGGCCGAGCGACGGTTATATATATAGGAAAAATTTGTTCAAAATGTTGATTTCTACAACATATTTAAAAATCATCGAAATCGGTGAGGATTTACCTGTTCTCTATAATTACCGAAATAAAAATATTGAACAGGTCCATCAGGACACCTCGAAGAAGAGAAGCAATTTATTTAGATGAAAACTGCTACCTTCAAAATGTCCAACTTTAAGTCTTTATATCAATCACGTTTTTTATCAAATTTTATTATTCCTTTCGGTTTCGTAGTCGTTGGACGTTTAGGAAACAATACGAATTTATTCGAATTTGATCCGGGAGAGTTGAGTAAAATTTCCCAATCCGGACCATTGTGCGACATCTCCCCTCCTTACCCACGAATTAATTAATTTAAAAAATATATATAATAGGTACAGGTCCCGCTATGGTCTTAAAATTAAGGTAATTAAATTTGCTGCAACTTCATTTCTCATGTGTTTAATGTAAGATGAGTATTCATGTCAATATATCGATCGAAAGTAGGCCAAAAGTTAAAACTTCCCCTTTTTTGGAAAATTTGTCAATTTTCGCAGAACTGTATGTCAGGAACTAAAAGAGTTACAGAGCTCCAACACATCTTAAATTGTAGGAAATTATATCTACTTAAAAGAAGGTTACAATGATTTTTCTCATCAGGATACTCCTTTAGTGCGAAACTTTTTTGCGAAAAATTGAAAAAGGTGCGAAACTTTCGCGGTTTTTCGGTTATAACTCGGATGGCTCACGTTTTTGAGGATTTGAAATCTAGATTTATACTATCTGAGTGGTCCCTAACAATATATCAAAAAAGGAAATTTACAGTGCTTTATGCAATGTTTAGCGTCTAAAATAACCGGCCTAGATAGGAAACATTTACAATTGGAAAATTTTCCGTAAATGCACGCCAAATAATAGCGTAAGAGGTACCAAGAAGGTTTCACGTTCAGTTATCAAGTTCCGATGCAAATAAATGACTGTTGACGTTAAGGTATTCTGTGGTACCAACTACTTTACATTTTACAGAAAATGCATATCATGACGTAGTACCTAAATCTTACAAAACAATAGTAGATAGCATGACGCGGTTGTTTTCGTTGTAAAGCAGTCAGAATTCCCGTATTCAGTACCTTACCTTTTCCTAACTCGAATCGATGAATCAATCAAATGGTTACCCAGTTAACAAGATTTACGAGAATTTCGATCGATGAGACACGTATCCGTTAACGTCATTAGCAGCTGGAAACTTCTTCCAGGTACTCGCGATCGACTGTTCCCATCTCTTGAGAGGCCAAGTTGTCCCCGCCGAGTCGACGAAAAGTCGCATCGACTGATTCAAGACATGCTTCTCCCGCACTTGGAATGTGAGTTCCTGGATCGCTCGAATATCAGAGATCGTCCAGAAAAACACCGGCTAGCCTTTTCGTGTCATGAATATGTCCTCGAACGGGGAACAACTATTGTGTCTAGTCTATCTACGTATATAGAATCGTTAGTGATACAATTGTGGTCCAAACAATTTTTTATCTATTCTATTTGTAAGATTTTTCCGTTTTCTGCCCGACCGCATATTTCATATATCACCGAACAAAAATCAATCCGACTAGGTTATGAAACTTTTACTCATCCTCCATACTCTCCGGACATGTTGTCAACGTATTGTCTTTTTTTGTTAAATATCTGGAGAATTTTTCTACGAAAGACATGTTCTAATCGCGAACCTGTAAAGAAAAAGTCATTATAACGAAAGAACAATTGAAGCCCAAAAGTTCACAGTTTTTATCTACATTAAGAATCCCTAATTTTAACCGTGTTGCGATTAGTTACAGTTACCACACGATATTTATCTCTGTTATTTAATTCTGAATTGCCTATTAATAGTAACACATTTTAATTTATTCCACTTATACTTATTTGGTTAAAGAATTAATTGTTATAACATAACAGATCGATAAAATTTAGAAGTGAAATTATTAGTAAATGGCTTTGAAATTATCGAGTTAAAATTATACTTCTTTATTTAAATTGTGACCGTTGCTACGGTCAGTTGCAAACATTTTCTTATACTAGAATATTTATCTCCTCTTATCTTGTGGCACATGCGCCAACGTAACGCTTGCAGTCATACTTAATTTGTTATTTTATTTCTCTTTGAATGCAGTTTGTCGTATACTTGAAATATCTATACGGTACAAACTCCCTATACCCATTATCGCTTATTCGACAGTCAAGACCACCAACATCTGTAGGTAGTAGACGAAAACTGAAGAAAGATATAAAGATTCTTGAAAACAAGGCCTTTTCAAATAGATGTCAAGCAACGCGAAAAATTTGTGTTGCCCTCTAGAAAGAGAGATCGCCGCCCATGCGCTGTGCATTCTATATAAATACGTATGTATATACAGGGTGTCCCAAAAATGTTGTAACACCTTGAAAGAGGTGGTTCGGGAGGTGATTTGAAACAACTTTTTCCTTAGCGAAAATGTTGTACGAGGCTTCGTTAAGGAGATATTAACGGAAAGCACTGACAAATCAGAGCGTGCGTATACCGTTGGAACGGCCATGGTAGCGAAGACTATGTACGCGCCAGGCGGCCGCGCTCATACGCTACCGCGAGCGCTCCATCGGCATACTCGCGCTCTGATTGGTCAGTGTTTTCCGTTAATATTTCCTTAACGAAGCCTCGTACAACATTTTCGCTAAGGAAAAAGTTGTTTCAAATCACTTCTCTAACCACCCCTTTCAAGGTGTTACAACATTTTTAGGACACCCTGTATATATCTACATCTTTGACACGGAATGCAACTGCTGTTACTCTACGACTCAACTTCATGGCATCCGTGAAAAATCTTCAACGCAGCTCGATTGATATGTTCGTTGGGTTGTCGATCTACAAACCAATGTTTTCATTTTCAAGTTCAGACCTCCCGATGGACCTCTCGTTAGTCTGAATTGGTGCCATCAAAAGAGCGCTTGGCAAATTAGCAAAATTTGTTCAAAGTTCAGCCTATCTGAAGAGGGTGGGTACGTCTTTTTCCGAAAATGCAACTTAAATGAACCACGTCATTTGAAAATAAACGGAACCGAGTGTTTTCAAAAATGTATATTGTGAATAAATTAATTACGTTATATGGTCACTTATAGAATAATCATCCTCGACTACCATATGTTTTTAGGAGCGTGCTGGTAGCTAATTTTTATCATGTAGCAAATTCAGTTTCTGAACGTTAAAGTCGCTTTAAAATAGGAAAATCGATTACTTATTACCGAACGACAATGGTTTAGACCTAAGTTGCGGCCAGATCGCTGTTTTATATATATAAATATCTGGTGGTAAAACGGTATGATTCAGAAACATAGCTAATCCTGATGTCTTTTGTAATCAAATTTTGCACATCACACGTCCATGCCATTTATGATAAATTTCGGCTGTATCATATTTCTGACCACTATTGTTTGAAGTTGAAGGTAAAGCAATTTTTGAAATTTTTTTAACCGTGATGGTTTTGTTGCCGAAAACTCTTGATAAAACTCAACGCGATAGCGTTGATTCGTGTTCACGCAAGAATCGTAGATGCGAGAAGCACGTGTCAGAGTACATATCCCGCATCGCGTTCATCGGCTGCCTGGCGATAAATAACTGATCCGAAGAGACTGTAGAAAATTATGCATGTAGAGTAAGGTCTACTACCGTATCGTGTCGAGTATCAGTTTACGGTTTCTAATATTTCGGAGAAGAAAGATTGATGTCGGATACTTAATAATCGGAACACGAAGTTTTAGTCTGAACGGGTGGTTAAGTTAATTAGCTTATCACCGTTTATCTAGTGCGAATGGAATATGCAGTAGGGTTCCGAAATACGTCCCAGTTAAAGGGGATCGATGCGACTCGATGCGGCATGCATCGAGTGCGAAGAGCGCAAAACATCGAACCGAGCAAGTGGAGTCGCGTACCGAGCCCAGCAGACACCACACACCATGGACTGCCGCGGTGCATTTGCTGCGCAGGATACATATCGCATGCTAAATATAAAAGCAACTCGGAGCTCGGACGGAACGGAACGGAATGGAATGGAACGGCGTAGCGCGGCGTATGCCTACGCCATCTTGCATGGAAGACTCATTTGCGTTAGTCCTGCCCACAGAGGGCAGCCTGACTCCGCCTCCAGTTGCCGGTTGTACATAAGCAGAACCATCTTTATTACCCTCGGGCACTAACCGTAAAGGAAGCGAGTCGAGGGAAGCGGCGGCTGCTAGCAGAAAAGAGATGGTCGAGCAGGGAGCCGATAGAGCCGACAGAGTAGAGTGTATTGTCGCGCACACGTTAAAAGAACTCTGTATGTGGACAAGTACCGAAACCCGAAGGGTGGGCAGTACGTCTTTCGTGGAGATCGAGTGGCCGTTTCAGGGATCGGCCTGAAGAATTATGGTATGAAGTGGTGGGGCATGACGGTGCCGTAGGCATAGTTTGTCTTTATAACGTCTGCGCGGCCGCGGCTGAACTTCAAACGAGCCGCTGATGGCTCAAAGTGGCTGACCGGGATATAAATCCATGGCCCACCTCGCTCGTCTGCTCGGATTTTCTCTTTCCTTTGCTCTCGTTTCTTCTCTTCGCTGCCCGCCGAGCTGGATCTCATCCTTCCAGCCCGCTTTGGCTTTAGGGCTCGTCCTGGCTACGCTTATGCCTCGTTCCCTGTGCTCGAACATTGCCAGCGATTCAGCTTCTTCCACTTTTTTTTCTTCTTCTTCTTCGTCTCCCATTGAGATATATTTCCCCTTAAAACTGTATACATACTTATCGGATGACTCGTATTTCGTGCTCGATCCACGCTTTCTATGATAATGTTCGCGGTGTTCAGTTTCCCTGGTAGACAATAGATTTGTGTTTTTCGAGACAACCAGGGCTCGTAAAGCTGGCTTCACAAATATTCCAGATTACGACTATGTACTTACGTAAAACTCGTAGTTGTTGTTATATCTTGATCCAGGCTCGAATAACGAGCCGGAGAACTATATTTGAACATTGGAAATCTTTCGATCCCTGCTGATCGGCTAATATTTTTCAATCCTGCTTTAGCGTTTACATTTTCTATGGAGTATAAAAGCCGCGTACATTTGATTAAAACTGTTTGCTGATCACCGCAGAATTTTAGCATTAGTTTGCATAAAATTGGGGAAATTGATTGTTTTGCTAGGCTTCGTACTACGCGCGAACCCAATATCTGTGTAATGTTATCAGGAAAAGCAAAGAATTTAAAAAGCTTTTTCTTTCGCTCATCCAACGTATCCGGCATTATCAGCAGTCTGCCAGTTGACAAAGCACGATCATTATTCAAAAGGACGCCCAGCGTGGAGGGCGACGAGCAGTTTTGTAGCGGAAGACATTGGACAAATGGGGTTGTTCCGTGGACAGGCAGGTTATCTCGGTCAGTCGTCGAGTGGCCACCCCACTAAATCACTCAGTTCTCGCCCTCCAACCCGACGACTTCTGCCGTTGGCACCCTCAATCTCAATAATGTCTGAAAATCTCAGAGTGTCACACTCGTTCAGGCGTTACTTCTTTAAAAATTGCTCCTTTTCATCTATCGTACTGTGACAGCTTGACACATAACACACAGTGCAATGTTCAAACGTTTCTATATCTACGTTTCGATAATCTAGATCTTTTAATGTACATACATACCTACCTCCTATAATATTCCAATCAAGATTAAACTTTTCGATAAATAAAAGAGATTTTTCTACAAATCGAGCAATTTTATTGCAAGTTCAACTGACCCATAAGTGAATAGATATATGCCCGTTAAGTAGGTACTAATTCCAAGGTGTCCCAAAAATGTTGAAGGTCCTTGAAAGGGGTTATTCGGGGGGTGATTTGAAACAACTTTTTCCATAGCGAAAATGTTATCCGAGGCTTCGTTAAGGAGATATTAACAGAAAACCCCGACCAATCAGAGCGCG
>NC_071983.1:18464550-18482208 GCF_026283585.1 Hylaeus volcanicus | reverse complement strand
GAGGAGATATTAACGGAAAACACTGACCAATCAGAGCGCGAGTATGCCGGTGGAGCGCCCGCGGTAGCGTATGAGCGCGGACGCCTAGTCGCTCCAACGGTATACGCGCGCTCTGATTGGTCAGTGTTTTCCGTTAATATCTCCTCAACGAAGCCTCGGACAACATTTTCGCTAAGGAAAAAGTTGTTTCAAATCACCTCCCTAATCACCCCTTTCAAGGTGTTACAACATTTTTGGGACACCCTGTATATGTACTTCAATCGTTCAGGGAATGTTTACGTTGCCTTGAATCAGAATTTGTAAATCTATTGTTCGATGGAAATTTACGTTATCAAATCGATAACGTAAATGGTTGTACGTAAAAATAACATTGCTTTGTTTCTTTCTTGTTCAGTCATGTATTTTCCTGTGTATACAAATATTTGTCTCAATTGGCAATTATTCTTGGAGAAGGTTACCGATTATTACATATTACCGTTACTATGTCGCGATAGCGAAGCAGAGTGTATTAACTGTTGAATGAAGTATGGTGGATAGGGCAAAGATAGTGTGTGAAACACCGTTTATTATGTGCTAACGAGTGTACATAATTCTACAAAGACCTATTCTAACAGAGTGCTTTTAGATTGCTTTGTCGAGCTTTCTAGTGCACATCGATAAAGTTTCCTTTGACTCGTACTTAACAATGCGTAAAGTTGAAAGAATGTTAGGTTCTACCAACCTTTTCTGTCTTATACGCGACGAGAACGTTCTGATTTTATGCTAAATTTATTTTCAAACTTAACGATTAATAAACTTTCCTTCGGATATTTATTTCTAAACTGCTATTTTATTATTTATAATCTGACTCCCATACCTGATGCTGTACCTTGTATTGGTATCTCAACAAATCGGATTTTATCAAGTTTTTGACAGTTTTCATAATCGTTTGACGTACAAGGTGAGTCGTGCACAGCTTAACACAGCTTATACCTTACGTAGTTTTAGTCTTACATAGGAACCGACGCGACGAAGGACAGAGTTATGCGATTAAAGGGATAATAGTACATCATATGTATGGAAAAGATCCAACGTTGGGAAAATTTCTATAAACTATACATCGAGATAAATATTTTTTAAACTTTTACAATATCAAGATGATGCTTGGAAGTAGTTAAAATGAGACATATATTACGAGGTATTACATTTAAAATCGTTAGTTTTTTTGCAATTGTTTGGACTGTTATAAACAACCACGTCAATTTCTACACGATTTCATTATTGTCAAAGTTGCCAACTTTTATTCTTAACGTTCCAATTGTACTTTGGTCCCCGTTACTTTCAGATATTCTTTGCACATGGAAGATTTCTCTACTGACATTTTCGAGGTTTCGACGTTTAGTAAATCGACGAATGAAAATATCTAGTAGTAATGCACTCTAATGAAAGAAGAATACATGTAGATTATTTTCTTTAATCAGGATGAGGGGATGTAAATACAACCAGTATTAAACGAAATAAAAGTATTTAATTAAAATAAAAGAATTCTAAAAAGGTTCTAAAGCGATGTTTTTCTATTGATACTTTTAATTCGACTGCCTCTCGTCTCTCGGTTGTCTTTTGACCAACCGTCCGCGCCTCTTATCTCTAGGCTAAACATTAGGGCATTGGGCCGCTCACACGCATTTTCACGCTAGACTAACGCTA
This sequence comes from Hylaeus volcanicus, assembly GCF_026283585.1. Taxonomy (NCBI): domain Eukaryota; kingdom Metazoa; phylum Arthropoda; class Insecta; order Hymenoptera; family Colletidae; genus Hylaeus; species Hylaeus volcanicus. The sequence goes on along the minus strand of NC_071983.1, from coordinate 18,480,522 downwards.
TTACACCCGCTAACACTATTACACTCATCCTTCATACAAGTAAATCGATAAACACTTGATGAGTTTTTGAATTGAATCGGAATCTAGATTCTGTTGTCAACGTGAAAATGCCGAGTCTCCATAAATCACATAGCATCGCTTCACATCGCATCGGCGAAACAGAAATTAATCGGGGAAAGTGCAGAGGTACAGGATTATCAGCATTCACATCAACACTGCGGTTTTGCCCTGCCGAGATCCCTGAAGTCCTCTCTCACACTCCTGTTTCGAATCAGGGATTGGATAGTGTTGGCGGCACAGAAATGGATCGTTGGCCTCGAAGGTGTAGGTGGATATGTACGAATTGAGAAAGGGTGGATTTTCTCTCTGTCTGTGCCCTCACTTTTCTCTTGCTCGCGTTCGCACTATCTGCTCTACTCTCACCCTGTCATGCTCGTAAAGTAATCGAGCGTTTATTCGCCACGCTGTCAGGGACAAAGTATGCTGCGCTCCCTGTCGACTGCTGCTATTTGTCTTCCGACAAGGAAACCTAAGACTACGATCCATTTTCGGTGTTACGTGAACACTATGAAAGGTTAATGCGAATGATTCCTCAGAAGTTTCAAAGTGAACATAAAACTTTGTAAATTTTCTCGTTAGGAAATGCTTTTCCTCCACAACTGATGCGTTCGAATGCCTACCTTAAATCGCTGAATATTTAAGTAGATTCTGTGCTCACGACGAGCACATTGTGATGACAGCGACGGCGACGGCGACGGCGACGGCGACGGCGACGAATAGACTATTAGAAATTACAAGTACTTACATGGTATGCGTGGATAGCCAATAGTGGAGTAGATTTCTGAGAGACTTGTAAATAGAGGTACAAGCTCGTCAAGCAGTGCGCGGACACGGATACAAATGAGGCACCGCTAATTGCCGGTATCGTTCGACAGCGGTTCCTTGCGAGCATTTATCATTGAAAGAAGTTGGAGAGTGTACCCTTAGGCGAAAAGTTGAAAGAAGGGATCAGAGAGACGAAGCCGATTGCTTCTTCGTAACTCTCTTTCACTCGAGAGAGCCGGATTGGTATCGAAGCGATATATCTCGAGATTGGCTTCGCAGTGGTGGATAGTCTGCATCGAAGCAACGATAGGGGAAAGGGGTGCCACCTTGATAAACGAGCCCATAAATAACAGTAACGTCTCCACCGAAAACTCGGCCGGGTAAATGTATATCCAGAGGCAGCAGCAGCCAACAGCAGTGGCGGAACAGCAGCAACCGAGCGGTTGAGGGAGTCGCAGACTCCGGCCGGAGAAGTAATTTAAGTTCCTATTGAGATATTTATGGGATCATAAAGCGGAACTGGCTGCTTCTATCGCCGGCAGCCATGCGTGAGTCGCGGTCCCGCAAGACACAGTAGTTTGTATCTTTGTTTATAACCGACTTAGCACTGCTGTGTTTATACTTTATTTTCGTGTACTCGATCAAGCCAAGTCGAAATCGCCGAGACGAGACGCTACCGTTCCACTTTCAATTTATTGCGATGCGACTAGCTCTGCGATTCGTAACCTCTATTTTGAACCTACCGCTGGCTTCCTCATCTCTTCTCCACTAATAATAAAGAATGCTATCGAAACTATTTCTGTCTGCTAAATGAAATTTCGACTTCTGCAATCTCGATCACACCTTCTCAATCGAAATTTCACTCGAAAAAGGTATAGCCGGATAAGGGAGTCAAAAGTGACCTTGAGTCAAATTGATTAATGAACATATCAATTAATAGAGTGTTCAAAAAAAACCATTTGTGCTAAGTTTCAACCCCGTACCCTTACTGGAAGGGTTGTTACAGGGAAAAATGCAATTTACAGTTTAAGCTGTATATCTTTTGTTGTACTGTATCAAACATTTTGAAAGAAATTACAGATATTCTACTTTACGGCGTACGTGTTTGTGAATTTTCTCAAAATTTTTCACTGGAAAATGGATTTTTAAAAAATTTGAAAAGTGTAAAAATAATTCTTTTTGATAGAAATTATGAAATGACCACGTTTATGTTTTTACACTGTTAGTGATTTATTATGGTTATTAGTCTATAATTTTTTCAGATTTTTGGAAGTGGTGGAACAATGTTGGAAAAATCAAAAACCGATATTTGTTTAAGGATCGGAAAAATTAAATCTTGTGGTTTCCGTCGTCTTGAATGAGCGTGTCGATAAGGTTGGCGACAAATTCAGGTATTTTTAATGATGCATGATGATTTCGATACGTTCAATGGTTAAAATTCAATTACATATCTCGCTAAGCGTTAAAACCAAGGAGATTTTCGAAATGTTAAATCTCCAAGATAGATCGAATTTTGTCTCGTGTGGTGTTCGTTTCTCCTAAGGCGACAAGCCTATCGCATCCAAACTGCAAGCGGGACCGAAGAGACGGTTTACGGCGGTAAAGAGTAGTTGTCCGTGTGGGCTTCGTGTTGGTAACGAGCGGATTATACTCTCGGCATGGTATCAGATGGTCCCGTACCTGGTTCCATGGTTGTTAATTAGGATGGATGCCCACGCCTTGGGCGACTTTTACGAGCGGATACGGCGCGAACCGAAATAGCGCATCCGACGTTAACGCGCCGACCTTCCTTCGAAGAACCGTGGTGAGAATCTCGATAAGAAGTAAATACAAAAAAGAACGACGCTCAGCTATTTAGAATTGTTTAGATGAGTTTGAAAAATCAGATAATTCGTAGTAGAGAACGTGCAATCCGTTTGTCGGTATCGGGATGCAATGATATCGACTAGAAACAAGTTTATTTCTTCCCCTTAATTACCGATTAACTAAATTTCTTTTTCCAGGGAATGGAGAAACTAAATCAAGATACGTACAAACGAATTCCGATAACCGTACAATGTTCTGGCCTTCTGGAATGCTACATGAAGTATTCACGTGTTTGAATAAATAGTTGATCGAAAACGATTATATAAATTAATAAAAAGGTTTCATATTTTGTCAATTTTATAACGCTTAACGATTAAATATATTTCATTTCTTTTGTGAACATATACTTGCTTTATGACAATGAAATTGATCAATCGAAACGAATCTCTCGTTGTAATATATTTATGTTGGAGTCTAAACGAAAAATAATAACGCACGGGGAGATTCAAACCCACGATCCTTGGATCCACAGTCAACTGATTTACCTACACGACCAATCCCGTTCCCTACGTTTCGTGTTCTCGTTTGACTGCTTATTGTTGGGTATGGGAAGCGCGGATACTACATTTACAATTATTGAACGTTACGTATACGATAAATCTTATGTACCTAATAGTTGTACGTATCTAGGTATAATAAAACTCGGGTAATGTTTCGATTCGACTACTTCTTGGATTCTTTCTAATGTATTAAATATTTGTAAATATTTCCTTAGTAGATAGTAACTAGTACAATAGTAAAATACATATATATGTATATGTACAGGTTATCAAGTTGAATATCGATTCGAATGACACTTACATTACGTTAAGGTGGTTCTTTCCTAACTGTACTAGTCAAAACAAAACTCAAATACAGGAAGTATTAATAACGATATAAGATTAGATGTATAAAATCTTTTAAGTCTCAAACATTTAAAGCCAGAAAACGTAAACAAGTACTATGAACAGGGAAATTCTAAGAAAGACATTAGAAAATTCTGAAGGAGTAACATATAAAAGTAATATTTTGTTTGAAATAAATAACAGTTGTGCAATCCCAGAAGTACCTATTAATGAATATATCTTTTTATTAGCAAATAAAAATAAAATAATTTGTTTTGACATTGAGACGTCTGGTCGTAGTAAAAATTGTAATATTTTACAAATCGCGGCTAAGCTAAGGTTGATGAGAATTTATGGACAGTTCATATTGAGCCTACTCAACCAATCCCTTACGAAGTTACTCAAATAAATGGTTTAGAAAATATTTACGAGGTAAAGGATTACTAACAGTGACAATGCACGAAGCTTTACAAGCTTTTTCTCAATTTTTATCATTGTTTAAAGAGCGTGTATTAATTGCTCACGACGCACAGTTTGATGTATCATACTTATTTAAGGAGATTTAAAAATATTCGCTAGTGAATGAATTTAAAAACACCGTTGACGGAATCTGTGATAGTTTAAACTTTAAAGGTTCAGAAGAAAAAACTTGCCGATGGAAAAGGTCAAGGTATGGTGACCATATCAAAGTTGACAGATGATTTTTCACATAAAGATCCTCCACGTGAAAATTTCCTCGAAACTATATATGACGTCATTGTTTTAAAAAAACTTATTAATACTTCATTATAGCCTGATGATTTATTACCAAATACAACTTTGTTTACTTATGAAGTAAATAAATTTATACATAAACAGCAAAGAAGTTTAAAGATAAAATCATATTTGCCAATGAAATGTATACTTAGTGATTACATGGTTAAAAAAACTTTCCAAAATAGTGATGAAAAAAATGTGACCTCATTTTTAAGTGAACTGCATAATAAAAAAGCGAAAGCAACGAATAATAACATTATTTTAAAAAAAATAATTGATCAACCGAGCAACAAAGCTAAAGATTGTAAATAAATTTGACATTTGGTTTTATTGTAAAGTGTACCCAAACCTCATTTAACAATACAAATGTATAACAATAATATTTAACACAATAATTCATAGCATTCATAATAAATATACAATATTTAAATATTTTTAATAAATTTTTTTATTTGGCTCATTTGAAGATTTAACAATATAAAGAATTTTTAATTGTTATGTTTTAGAATCTTGAAACGCCCTCTCTTTTTCAAAGTACCGCGCAACGGCCATGTTTATATACGATGTTGCCACGTTCCCGAAACAGAACTCTGCATGAAAAAATGTCGTACTCGACTTTTCTAACGCATATCGCTTTGATATTAAACGGGCAAGTGTGCCGAAATTGAAATATGTTACTCTACAATTATTAATATACTTTCCATTTATTTTTGGTTTCAAATTGTATTGTACAAATTGTTTCACAGTCAAAAGTATCATACAAATTTTCTTTTCTTTCATCGGTCTGTTGCCATAAGCGTCCTGTCAAATGCGATACAAAATCACGAAATTTAAGTGATCATATCTAACAAACTAAATGGTAAATTGAACTCATATTTCACACAGATGTGTATTAAGATGTAAATTGTAAGTTTTCAGATATGAGACAATCTGAACTGTTGTCATTTGTAACCAAACCACCTTAAATCTCGAGATACTCGATTATCCAGGTTAAGCGAATACGTAACCCTTACTCTTATGCGAAGGTGTAAGTAAAGGAATACGTAAAGGCATACGTAAAGGAAAATGAACGCGACGATAGAGATTTTCGCAAGTTGCGAGGTACAAGGTATCGGGACGGTAAATCAACATCAATCGAAATTTTTAATCCTTTGGCAGATCGACGAGCTGATTTCATTCGACAAGATCGAAAGAGTAACGAGCTGGCGATACTAGGCGTATCCTCGAATGAAATCGTACCGCTTGACCGTAGTAAATCAACTGTCCTATCCCAATCTTTGTTGGCGGCACACTCGGAACAGCCGGCGGCTCTATCTATCGACTAAAGGAGGGAGGGAAGTAATCTGGTGAGTCGTAAAACGTGTCAGAATGTCCAACAAACACCTACTCATTAGCCCAGGTAGGCTGGACCGTGGCAGCCAAGATTGCACAAGCACGCATTAATTCCGTGTGGGTAAGTTACTGTCGGGAGAGAGCATAATTCACCCGAACCCGAGTCAAGAAAGTGTGGGTCTACCTCTCTCGGACGTGTTCGTGTAAGGGCTTGGCTCCTCGTTATTTTATCGGCTGCCGGCCGCCTCCAAAGTCTTCGGGCTAATTGAAATCCACTTTCTTAAATTCGGAAAGAGCAGTGCTCAGTATCGGCTTGGAAACTTATAGCCGCTTCCTCGTATCTTGACGTTGCGGTATTTTTCGCTATAACATTAAACGGTACCAGACGCGCGCCGCGCTGCGTCGAAAGATCGATTTCCTCGACTTTGATTAACCAACCGCACATTTCGAAAACACTTCACCGTTTTCTCTTGCAATTTTTCGAATACTAGCATTCGCTCCATCCATCATAGTGCCATGGAAACATTCGTCGATTACATTAGAAACATTTCATTTTATGTACCTTGTTACTATTTAGAGTTGGTTGCATTCCGCTATTTGTGTCAAACTATTCAGGCGCATCATCCTAACCATGATGTTACCACACTGCACTGAGAACTCCATTTCAGGGATAAATTCGGTATTTTAAAGCATAAATGTAGGATTTTGGGATTGATCGAAGGTAGCGAATAAATAAGACGCGCGAAAAATGTTAAACAGGATATATTTGAATAATAAAATTGAAGTATATAAAAACACATTGTGATTGATGCAGTACATCTGTACGCTACGACCGTTACAGGAAAATAAAAAGACTCTCAAACGCCCATGTGTGTGAAGTTAGCCTCGCACTTTTCGAATTTTGAGTTTTTCTTTCTTGTGCCGTATTGTGCTATATTTGTACTGGCACAAATATACAATGGCACAATGTAGCACAAGTTAGTACGCATCTTTTTATAGAAAAAAAAGTTTATTTCGGCAAAAGTGCGGGGCTAGTATAGTATTGGTTTTATTTCTTTCATTAATTATTATTGATGTTATCAACCTCTTATTTACGACACAATTCAGCATAAAGATAGCACAACACGGCACAAGAAAGAAAAACTAAAAATTCGAAAAGTGCGGGGCTATCTTCACGCACATCAAACGCCCTGCTGCCGCTTGAATCGAAACAAAAGACAATGCGGTACAATACCTCGCAAAGCCGCCCGAAAAATGTGGAATACATCTATCATTCGATAAACGTTTCTACCGATCGAAACATAACTTCCCTTCATATAAATTCGTAGTAAATATAAAGTCAAAGCATTTGCTGCGTCGATTCGTACTGTCGAGAATTATGAATTAGAAATAGGTCAATCGAACTTTGATGACAAGTGTCACCTTGGTCACTAGTTAGTTACTAATGCACAAACTAAAGGCTTTTATATTTTTAACCGACTTCGAAAAGGAGGAGGTTACTCAATTCGACATGTATATATATATTTTTTTTTTTTAAATGTCTGTTCGCCGATTACGCCGAGATGGCTTGACCAATCAGTATGAAACCTATTGCATCTTGTAGAGTATGTTCCCTCAGTGATCTTGCCAGTAAGACTTTTTGCGATTTGTCATTTTTTACTCGTTTTTCTACCAAAAACCGCGATTTTTAGGTATGCTTGCCGATTACGTCGAGATGGCTTGATGAATCGAAGTGAAACCTCTTGCATCTTGTCGAATATTTCTTCCAGTTGGTCGCGTAAAAGAAACATTTTGCAATTTGTCATTTTTTACCCGTTTTTTTTTTTAAAAACATAAAAATTTTGTCTTGCTTCTTACTTCGAGACGGATGGACCAATCAAATTGAAACTTCTTGGATCTGGAAGAGCATTTGCCATTTGGTCCCATAACAAAACATTTGTCCTTATTTTGCTTTTTACCACTTCATACCACTTTTTATCGCAAAAAGCGTACTATTTCATGTATGTTTGGCCTGAAATCGATGAAATCCCTTAAATTTTGCTGCCGTACAGGTTTTCGCGATGATCACATTTGCAAAAATTTATGAATTTTTCATATTGTTTATAACTATTGTTATTGCCAAATTCCTTTTTTTTCTTGGTTCATTAATTAATTCCGATTCCGATCCCGATTAATTCCATATTTGTATAACCTTCCAGCATTCCTGATAATTTCATTTGCAGGGTGTCCTAAAAATGTTGGATGTCCTTGAATGGAGTGTTTCGGGGGGTGATTTGAAAAAATTTTTTCATAGCGAAAATGTTGTTCGAGGCTTCGTTAAGGAGATATTGACAGAAAACCCCGACCAATCAGAGCGCGAGTATACCGTGGACGCCTGCGATAGCGTACGCTCCGCAGGCGCTCCTCTGGCATACTCGCACTCTGATTGGTCGTGAGTTTCTGTTTCTGGAATATCCCCTTAACGAAGCCTCGAACACCATTTTCGCTAAGAAAAAATTGTTTCAAATCACCACCCGACCCGCCCCGGAACCACCACTTTCAAGGTCTTCCAACGTTTTTGGATTATACTATATATTGTTCATAACTATTGTTACTGCATGAAATCTATTGGTTATAGATTGCCACTAAAAAAAGTGAAATAAAATAATTTTTTGGAAAAAAAATTTAACCGACTTCGAAAAAGGTGCAGTGAAAAGTATGAAATAATTTCTAGTCAATTTATATGAATACGCACTAGCTCTAGATATAATTGCTGAAAAGTATGGGAAAATGCAGTGAATAGTGTGAAATAATTTCTATTTAAACTGCATTGTTATTCACCATCGTTTCATGAATTTGGTTAAATTATTAAATACATTATATTAAATGCAATGTACCTTTTGCGGAGGTGGCGCAAAATTTTGAAATTAAGTATATTCAAAATTGCCAAACTTGGTTTACTTTCTGTCGGACAAACAAAAAATATGGTCTTTAATTATTGCTATCATTTCATCCACTTTAGACATCATATTCATTAACACTATTCAATATCGCTGCTCCCACCAAATACTATCCCAAACCTATTCATACAGTATTTCCATGGGTAGAGTATACAGGGTGTCGTTGAATTAGTGTAAGAACCGGAAATGGGGGGTAGCTGAGACAATTCTGAACCACAATTTCCTTTGCGGATAGTGCTTCGTTTTCGTTCATAATTCGGCACCATTCGAAATTTCTGCAAACGAAAACGTAGTTCAGAATCGTCTCAGCTATCCCCAAAATTAGATATTATCAAACTTGGTTAACTTTCTGTTCGAGGAACAAAAAAATATGGCCTTTAATTATTGCTATTACTATATCCGCTTTAGACATCATATTCATTAACACTATTCAATATCGCTGACCCCATCAAATACTATCCCAAACCTATTTATACAGTATTTCCATGGGGAGAGTTTATACATTAGCAGTAATCAATATTGCCGACCCTCCCCTCCAAAAAAACCCCAAATCTACTCAAACTATATTTCCGTGTACATACTATATAAATTAACTATTAATTCCACATAGACAATAAACATGTATACATTGATAGCATTCAATATTGCCACCTCTACCAAAAGCTAACCCAAACCGGAATTAAAAAGTTTTTTACATCTGCGCCACCTCCGAAAAAGGTGCATTGCATTTAATATGATGTATTTAATAATTTAACCAAATTCATGAAACGATGGTGAATAACAATGCAGTTTAAATACAAATTATTTGACACTTTTCACTGCATTTTCCCATACTTTTGAGCAATTATATCTAGAGATAGTGCGTATTCATATATATTAACTAGAAATTATTTCACACTTTTCACTGCATTTTCCCATACTTTTGAGCAATTATATCTAGAGATAGTGCGTATTCATATAAATTGACTAGAAATTATTTCATACTTTTCACTGCACCTTTTTCGAAGTCAGTTAAATTTTTTTTCCAAAAAATTATTTTATTCGTTCTATTGTTTTGTTTTTTTCGCGTGAATATTAGCGATATGTTGGTTTGGAAGTTTTGTATACGTAAAAGTTGTCCTAAAATGAACCATCACTTTATCGGGTCACTTACCGCCAAATTTTAAATCAGAAGCGATAGGATAAATTGCAGTTAAAAGTAGTTTGACTAATATTTATTACTAATATTTAATACACTAATACTACAGTAATGGACTAATATTTATTACTAATATTTAATACACTAATACTACAGTAATGGACTAATATTTATTACTCCCGTAAAGATATAATGGAAAATATCGAAAATTTAAATTTGCATTAGCGCGCGACTGTTTTGTATCCTTTTAAAACTAGACGTCGAGTATCTCGTTTACTTTTCATTCTCTTTCTTTCTCAGTTTGCATCTAGGTACAAACACAGCCCGTTTCATCTTTGACTCGATAATCGATTAGGCGAGGCGATTCCAATGAAATGTCTTGGATTGCGAGACTGTAAATGAAACGAGTCTGAACTGTGAACGTTTGATCGTTACATCGTAATAAACGATGTCTGAAACTTGTTTACACATGACTACACGATATGGCATTCGTAGAATGAACATTACAAGCTTGACAATTTTGTTCGAAGAGATGAATTCTACCTCGAAAAGTATGAAATTTTAACAACATCTACTTTAAAAGCAGTGTCATCCGTTTCCGATACCGATACATCTTTGTGATCGGTCTCGGATCTCGGTCTTAGTCGGAGGAAAACAGAAATCAAATTACCGTTGAATCAGTTTCTCTAGGATGTAGACGGTTGCCTCCCACATGGACCCCTTGCCAGGACTCCATGGTGTTCCTTCTACTCGTGCTGATCTCCGCTCATAAGATTATGTGTAAGTGCGCACATATTTGTGTAGGTGCAATGGTGCAGGATGCTGCTACAGCTCGCTGTTGGTGCCGCCTCGTACGAGACCAGATAGACATCTTCGCCAACTCTCCCGCCGCCGTCTAACTAATTGGCTACTGAATTACTGGGCGACATGACTAGTTATTGCTTCGTACCTCACCTCGGCCGCGTATATCGGATCCTGGATCTTGCGGTTCGGAAAGTATAGTTGGTTATTCTCCGTGTACGTCCTTCTCTCCTCTTTCATTCTCATGTCTATCCTTCTTTCTTTCTTTCTCACTCCTCCCAACCTTTATCCTTTTGGATTTGACTTTCTCTCGTTTATACTACAATTTTGTTTCGCTTTCCATCTTTATTGCTCTCTTGAGAAGATCATATGCGCCTTCCTGTATACATAAACAATGATTAACAGGACGTTACCGATAGCGAATAGTAAATTGTAAATCTTTACTCGTAATGGATTTGCTAAATAGTTTTGCCACGCCACGTGAATATATTTATCCGACAAACAATAAGCATAAGCGGTGCTTTTGCACTGCTAAAATATTACCGACCTTCTGCGTTTCAGGGTTTCCTGCGTTTGAATCAGTTTCTTACTAATTATAATCTTTCCCGGGTAGCATTCGAAAAATTCGGCATACTTAAGACATTTTTTTCAACATCTATTAAATATGGAACGATTCCAATGTTTTTCTACTAACGATAATATTCGAGAAGAGCATACAAATATTTTTGTATGAACTTTATAAAACTTATTTGTGGATTTATACTAACGTTAAAATAGCCCCTGTTGATGTCGATGTCGGCATCTTTATCTTTGTCAAGTTATTTTGAAGGCGGTTTGTTTGAAACAAAAAATAGTTTACTAAATCAAGCAGAATAAATATTCACTTTTAATCGACCATATCATGTTAAAATAGAAATGATATTTTCAATTGTTAAAGATGGCCGTGAGTCTAATGACAGCCACTGATGTGCAGAATAACATATTTAAATTTCAGAAAGATCGGTTCGATAGATCTTCTGTATGTTGACAAACCGATGAAAAAATGGTGTTTCGAGAAAAACGCGTTCAAACGCGCAGTTGATATCGCTACGTGGAAAATTCTTTATCTCCTTGCACTATTTTCACAAGTCGGACTCGTGATGAAAATTTTAGCCACAACTTCAAAATCACGAGTCACGCTCATTGTTAAATTTAGTACGACAATTCGGGGGCACGGGTTTCACGACTTTTTCCGAATTTTAGCGTAGTGCATCATTTTAAGTATTTCTCCGTAAGATGTGGAGAGATCATTTTTTAAAAACATGTCTTTCAGGAAATGTAAACAGAAAAATTGATTTTTATTGGGATTACCGTTGCTGCGATGCCGAAAGCTTTTACATGTGCTCGATTTCGCTATGACGTCTGCCACTTTAGATTGGCTGTAAAAGTTGAAATAATTCGAATAACCATCCCAAATTGTAATAGTGCGTTTTTAAATATATTTATTTTCAAAGTATGAAACAAAAAGAACAAAAGAAAAAAAAATAATTTTTTGTATATGTCACACCAGAAAGACCTCTTAATGTAAAATCGTTGTCTTGTTCGCAGGGATTTCCGTGCGGTTAGTTAAAGATACCAACACAAACCGAGGTACTCCGGGGTGATATACGACTTTGTGGGTGCTCGCAGGATACGCCGGTACTAAAAGGCTTAACGAGCATCTTCGTACGCCACAGCTACAGCAGTCCAGAGTAAACAGGACGTTGCTTATCTTGTCACGAAAAATCTGCAAAGGGAAGCTTCCACGTTCACTCTTATATTTCTTTCACCTCCTGCTTCCTTTTTTCATAATGCCTCTGCAAACACGTAGCTTGGCCAGATATGCGATACTTCGTTCTAGCTTTTCAATTTTTTCCATATTGCGAAATATAAATATGATCATGATCACCTTACAGAACCTTAAAAGGGCCATTTACATCCTATATTTGTACGCGGAACGCATTGCAGTAAGTCTCATTGCAAGCAATTTATTAAAAAAAAAATGTAATCAGTTTATCAGTAACATTTAAATGCAACATGATTTTCTGCCATGTGTTGTGCATACTTTTGAAAACTTAAAGGACTAAGTCTGACCTTTCCTTTTCTATATTATTGTAATACAATACATTATCTATTACAAATAGTGGATCTCTGTTCATTTTCTCATTATTTAAATTTGTTACAAGACTTTCTGTCATGCGTCCTGTGAACGTATGAACTGTATTCTAATACAATAAATTGTGCGTTAGAAATAGTTGATCTCTCTATTCATTTCTCATTTCTTATTTAATAAATTTCTTGCAATGAGACTACCTGCAATGCGTTCCACGTACTTCTGAAACCCTTTTTTTCATTTCTCGCTTCATCTTTAACATTTAAATTTCTTGCAGTGAGACATCCTGCCCATGCGTTCTCTCTCCCTTTCTTTTTACAGTTCATACGTACACAGAACGTGTGACAGAAAGTCTTGTTGCAAGCAATTTAAATGTTTATCATGAAGTGAAAATAAAAAAAGTGATCCACTATTTATAACACAATTTATTGTATTAGAACACTTATTCTTATTTGCACAAAATGAACATTTACTGAAATTTGTATTATGAACTGCACACTCAAACACCAAATTTATATATATCTTTTCACAACGACAAGGTAGATATATTATCACTTATAATCATATACTTCCCAATACAATATCACTACACGTAGCCTTTAAAATAATTATTCAATTTGCGGCGTTCAAATGTCACCAATACAAACTGACAGGTTATACAGGTTACAAATGACAACTGTCAGAAATACAAACTGACAGATTATACAGGTTAGAAACGAACATGCGGCAGCCATATTACAATTCCGGCCGACGAGCCCTGCCGACTGATTCCGAGAGTCGACGAATCGACGAACAGCCTTAGCTCCTATTGGCTAAGTGTTGACGAAAAATCGACTGGAAAAGTATAAGACGGTAATATTTTTGCATGTATCGTGACATGGTATTACGATATCTCGAAAGCTTATATGCGATTTACATCAGAAAAATGCATTTAAATTTAGAAAATATTGCAGGCGTGATGAGATATTAATGAAAGAAATTTCAATTTAGGTTAGAATGGACCATCTCTCCTGTAAAAGATATATATAAGCGGTAGCGCCACGTTATACAGGGTGGCTGTATAATTTTTCATGAACTTGGCGTAGAGAAGCTACCGCGTCTCTAGATAACAGTTCAGATCGTCTCATAACTTTGAAAACTTAAAATTTATATCTTAATACACACCTGTGTGAAATATGGGTTCAATTCACCATTTAGTTTGTTAGATATGGTCACTTGAATTTCTTGATTTTTCATCGCATTTGTCAGGACGCTTATGGCAGCCGACGGAAAAAAAGAAACTTTGTATGATACTTTTGACTGTAAAACAGTTTGTACAATACAAATCGAAACCAAAAATGAATGGCACCAAATACTGCAAGAAATAATGCACAAAAGACAGTAATGTTGCCTTGTAAAGCATTAGAGCTACATGTAATAGTAGTTTTACCACTGTGACATGACATGGTATATCCATAGCGCTATATTTTACCCGTTTACAATAAGAAGAGGAGCATACAACATCATTAATAAAAGAGTAAGTAAAATCCCCAATTAAAAGTAAATAGTGTTAACCATTATTTAGTAGTTTTAGTAATTTTGTGTGCTTAAAGTATATGTACTATCGTTGTAAATTCTTGTGCGTTTTCTGTTTTCACAGTCTTTAATTGATCTAAGCAGCTACAGTCATTCTAATAAGAGGAAACGAAGGGATGAATTGCTTGTTTCATAAAGCAAATAATTTGCTGCCTTAAGCTTATAACAGTGATCTCCCATTTGTATTTTAGTAGTAGGTATTGCTTTAATGGAAAAATTGTCCGCTTTCGTTGTTCCACTAGTATTGTGATTGAACAAGAGTAATTTCCCAATAAGAATTTGTTTGGAAGCAGTTATATTGACTTTCTTCATTATGTGTTTGAATTTGAATTATCACAATTATTGCAAAGACCTTTCAGATTTATCCAACCTGTGAAATTGTGTTTTATTATATCTTTAAATTCAAATGATTTTTTCAACATACTGAGCAGTGCAAGATGTAAGCGTGTTTTTCTCCTGTGAATACCATAATAATAATCTGTTCGGATTTTTATTCGACGATTTATATTAGTCCATTAGGACTTTTATAACATGTTACACATTAATATGCATTTAGTAAAATACCGTCCTTGAATTTTTCAATGCTTTAAATACATTTCTGAAAAAAATTCTCGAACTTAGCTTATTTTTGAGGGACCTACAGCGCCCTTACCCTTTAATTGAATAGATAAAAAAAACGGGAGAGAGGGTAACGAAAGTGAATATATATATTTTATATGATATTAATTTTATTTGTAAATAACAAACAAACCATATTTTAGTTGCAAATTAACATGAAGCTTAAAATAAAAATACATCAGTCTTTTATTATAATAAGCGTAGAGTCTACTATACATAATGTGACTGAAGCCAGATATAGGAAAGAGACCAGTGTCCGTCCTTTAAGTTTTTCCAAAAGTAGGCAGAACACATTGCAGAAAGTCTTGTTGCAAGAAATTTAAATGTTAATGAAGTGAAGAAATGAATGAAGATATCCACTATTTCTAATGCACAATTTATTATGTTAGAATACAAAAATTAAGCTAAGATGTTTATCAGTAAATTAAAATACTGTTAATGAGTAACTAATCAAATTAATGACAAGCATTGAAATTGTTGTTGGTCTTTTTTAAAGGAATATTCCCAAAAGATTGGAAAATGTTAAAGGAGATATGTTGTCAGCATACTTACTTCGCTAATATGGTGAGCTTTACATTCCAAGCAGTCGGCCATAATTTTTGTAATCTTATGTCTTTTGATCGACACTTAACAATTCTATCTCTGTCTATAACCTTATCAGGACAACTTCCAAGTTTGTGAGTCCCCTACGTTTCTATAAGTTCTACATAAAAAGTGTAAATGAAAAACAGTTTGCTGATATGGATAAATTTAAATTAAAAACAGTTTTCTGGTATGGATAAAGATATCTGGCAATTCAAATTTTGGCAACTTACCTTGTAATTAAAATTGATCAATACTTTACAACTCTGGCTGCAATTTATTACTAAATTAAAAACATTTTGCTGGTACGAAGACATTAAAAAGTATACACTTTAATTACAAAACGAGAATAATTCAATAGTGTAAAAAATAGTGTAAAAAGTGTCTTGACAGGTTATGAATGAGCGGCATGAGCGGCCGCCACGAGTCCTGCTGAGTGATTCCGAGAGTCGACGAATCGACGAACGGCCTTAACTCCTATTGGCTAAGTATTGACGAAAAATTTCTTGAAGTATAAGAATTAGAATAAGGAGAACAAGAACTCTACTGTTTCTGACAGATTCATGACATAATATTACGATATCT